>NW_025894219.1:0-2528 GCF_002878395.1 Capsicum annuum | reverse complement strand
CAAAAGTACTGATCCACATATATGTATATGTGATACATTATCTCATAATGTAGGTACGAGTTATAGCATCTCATTATATTCAGACAACTTACAGTTTCCAGTCAGCGGGTAATGAGTCATTTTGATTCAAGGGCTCAAGTCAGTCATATAATTTGAGTAGTATTTTATTAGTATTTTATTTTCTTTATTTAGTCGTATTAATTCGGGATAGCTGGTGGTCATTTCCCTGCTACCTATAGTCAATACTAATAGAGGATTCATAGATAGTCAGTAGAGTTAATGTATTGGGTTTTCAGTTTTGGTTTTGTATAAAGCAGAATTGTAATTATTTTAATAGTTTGTTTTAAAGATATTAAGCCAAAGATTTATCTTTCGCTTATTTCATTTTAGTCTTATGTATTTTATTCAGTTGTTCATGAGTTATGCTAGTACAAGGGTTAGCTTGGGATGACTTATGATCCCACGCACTGTGTGACGACTAGAGGGTAGGCTCGGGCCATTATAAACTTGGTATCAGAGCCCATAGTTCAAGTTTCCTAGGGTATCTATGAAACCGTGTCTAGTAGAGTCTTGAGTAATGGTATGGAGACGTCCGTACTTTTCTTTGAGAAGCTACAGGACATTTAAGAAATATTTCCCTTCTTCATATTCTAGATCGTATTTTAAAGCTATTCTCTCAGAAACTTCTATCGATTCATGTGTAACTCCATAATTCTCCATCTATTACTTATTCTTGACATAACATGATAAATAAGTTCCAATTCCTCTCAAGATAACACTCTCAGATTTACTATCAGTAACTTTAGAAGTCACACAAGGGGCTTAAGAGAAGCTCGCTAGTTGTTATGAGTTCGTCTATTTGAAAGCTTATGTCCTCATTCTTAAGAGTTTTTTAGTTAAGAAGAAATAAGATATGTATTCAGATTCCTCATTATTCCATTGATATAAATAGATCTCATAAGAGGAGATAGTATGAACCTAGATAGCTGAATAGAGTTTGTATTAAAGAGATATTGAAACCTAGAGTGTTATGATAAGTAGTAGAACCTTCTTATAGTTGAAAAAATAGGCTTAGAAGTATAGTGACAAGAAAGGTGGTAAGGGCAATTTATTTAATGTATGTAGCTAAATGTTTTCAAATAATTGAGTTAGTAGTGAAGTGATATGTCCTTGTATGTTAGTTTAGTGGAAGGTAGAGAAGGAGTTATTAGTTAAAGTTAATTGTTGTTTGCTTGAAGTATGAAAAGAGTTATTAATGGTATTTGTTGTGTTATATAAGTATAGGTTATTGATGAAAGTATTGGGTGGTTGAGTATTGTGAATTTAGGCTTATGGAGCTAAGAAAGATATTTAAGTGTATAAATGAGTGAATAGTCGTAATGTGTAGAAGGGGGATGCCTTAATAGATTTTAATAAGGTATGTCATAGAATTAAGATCGATTGTCGTTGTTATGAGGTTCTAGTGTACTATTATTTCTTGATGCTTTTTTTTATAGCTTCCAAGTAAGAACAGTATGTGAGATTGGGTTATAAATCATGTGTCGCACTAGACGTTAAGTTTGAACAGTGGATAATCATCAAGGTAGAAATAATGATTGTGTAGTTAGTGATGCTAGTTATATGGAGGTGATCTAGTAGCCTTGAACAGTGTATACAAGAGTTTAAGTTTATGTATTCATAATTAAGTATAATGTAGAGGTGTGCCCAAGGTGATATGGGGCTGCATTATTTTTTAAGTTTATTAAGTATTGTGTGCAGTTAATAGTACCCTTGAGTGGTTAAGTATAAGAAGGCTAGCTATAGTGTACATGGTGTTCGTAGTAGATAAGTTGAGGAGTTATGGATAATTGGTGGTGAGTCTTTTAAGTATGATTTAGATTCTTATGTTTTGGGAAGGATATAATTTTGAGATGCGGTGTTGGTAGGCTATGATTATGTGTTTAGTGAGGCAAGTATGTTTGTCGGGTTAATAGAGTGTAAGTCTATGATATTCAGGTGTAATAGTAGTTCTCATGGTTTCAGGAGAAATATAAGTTTAGAGATGTGATATTTGTAGATTATGATGAAGGTAATATGGTTGTTAAAGATTTGTGGATATCCATGTTATGTATTAGAATCTAAGTTTGAATCTTTGAAGGTTGAGCTAATGGACAAAAGAGTTTAAAATTCTAAGTTAGTCAATTTTAAGTTGTTACATGATGATTGTTGGGGCTATAGAGGGCTAAGAGTTTTATCTAAGAAGAAAGTACTAGTAGCAAGTTTTACATTATCGAGCATAGTCATTCAGGGTGAGTTTACCAATTATATGTATTGTTATACCCCAGACTCTAGAGTAAAGTGATTGCAGTTTAGATTGGAGTTTAGTAAAGGGTCCTACAGACTTAGTATGATAGCTTTAAGCTAAGGCGGAGATGATAGACAAGTAACCAAGTTATGATCTTAGATTCTAGTAATGATTCTAGTCTATTGTAGAACATCAGTAGGGGAGTAAGATTCCCAACCTATTCTTATCTCAATACAAGATTTTT
>NW_025894218.1:5232-5812 GCF_002878395.1 Capsicum annuum | reverse complement strand
GGTCAAATCATTCAAAATATTTCAAATATTTTGAATGATTTGACCTTTTGGTCTTAATGGAGTTGTTTTGAACTCGAGTGTGAAAGAAATCCACAACGTGGTTGATTTTGATAGATGGGAAGCATGATGGCTCCCGATGTATTTTGAATGATTTGACCTTTTGGTCTTAATGTTGTTTTGAACTCGAGTGTGAAAGAAATCCACAACGTGGTTGATTTTGATAGATGGGAAGCATGATGGCTCCCGATGTATATTTATATATTATTGAAATTGTTTTGTTGTAGATTGTCTTCGAAATAATCTGATCTAAGTTCAGGAGAAATCTTTAGCACCGAGTGGGAGGTATAAAGAGACCTTACTTCCCTAGAACTACGTGCCCGCGTAGGAGTAAGCCTGAGGCTGATTTATATAGTGATCACTTGTTTGTGTGGACTTGATATCGATAGTCCTACTCCAATGGCAAGGATAGGATGGCTCTCCCCAACGTGGGTTATACGTTAGACTTCATGTAGCTCACATGGTTTATGTCGGTTATAGGATCTCCCAGTGTGTGTGTGTTTCCTTATGTCTATGGTGAATA
>NW_025894218.1:0-5132 GCF_002878395.1 Capsicum annuum | reverse complement strand
ATACACCCCCATATACTCGGTTCCTTTCCATGGTACTGACCCACATCTTCGGATGTGGGCTGCATTTTCTTGGAATGTAGGTTCAGGTGCTCAGTTCCAGGTTCGATAGTGATTCTTCGGGCACGCTGTTCTACATCCTCTATTGTGGTGAGTCCTCATGTTCTGAGGACGTGATGTCTGATGTTGATTTCACGGAATTGTTTACATTTAATAACTGAGTATGAGTTAGTTGGGGCATGTCTCAATGGCTCGTTGGTTTTATTGATTTTCTTAGAAGCTTGTCAGACTAGTGTAGATGTTGGGAGTTGACTAATAAGTCATATTTTGTTATCTTTATGAAATTCTTTTATTCTTGGATGATGATTACTCTATTGATATTTGAGGGTCATTTATGGAAACCCCGTTGATTTGTGTTGAACTGAATGAAAATGGCTCAAAGGGTTAGCTTGGGGCTACTCGTAGCCTCAAGCACCGTGTGATGCTCCGTGACCCGTTTTTCGGGGCATTACACTTAGCTATCAAGAACATCACATATTATCTAACTAGTCTTTCTCCACCTAGCAACTCAACGGTAATACTAACCACACAACATGCAATGATCCTTGAAAATAATGCAGCCCCATAGCACCTTGGGCGTACTTCTACATCAGACTTTATTACGAATTAAATAAACTTAAGATTTTGTATACACTATTCAAGTCTACTAGCTCACTTTTACACAACTAACACCCACCACATCAATTCATTATATCCACCTCGATCACCATCCACCATTCCAACTTAGTGTCTAGTTCTAGCTATGATGAACCACAACTTCACACAATTTTCTTACATGCCAAACATCTGAAAATATTAATCCGCCAAAATTTCATAACAATAAGGATCAATCACAATCCTATGATCTATCTTATTTAAAATCAATTAACACATCCTCCTTCTACACATCATTACTATCTACCCCTCTTATATAGCTAAACTTAGTTCATAGCTCTATAAGTCTCAACTAAACTCCCTCTTGCAACCTCAGGGGCATCTAAATTAACACCACTCATCCGCCAAGTACCTTTATTAATAACCTATAATTTTCTTGCATGACAAACACCATCAATAATTCTTTTCATACTTCAAGTAAACAACAATTCACCTTAACTAATAAATCATTCTCTACCTTACCTTCTACTAAACTAACACACAAGGATGTATCACTTTATTGCCAACTCAATCTCAGGCAAAAAGATTCGGCCATTCATATGTTCAATAAATCTCCCTCAACACTTTTTTTGCCATTACGCCACTAAACCCTAGTTCCAACCAACACAAGAACAACAAGATGAACAATAAGTTGGTAGTGAATCAAAATAGGCCCCACACGGCTCCACTAGACTTTGATTTTGTGTTTTGAACAATAAATGATATGAATGACAAGGCAACTATGCTAGTGAATTGAAAGAGCCTCACACGACTTCACTAGACTTTCATTTCAACAACACAATGATAACAAGATTACAAGAGATAGAAATTTGATACATAATATTCAATGATATAAGAATACACACCTTACTATATAAATAGAAAAAATCTAAGTCAAACACTTTCCCCAAAAACTACCATATCCACACATGCCTCTAGCTACCACGCGAGTCTATCACTATAAAATGGTAAATCATTCTCAAACATCAGTTATTCAACTAAACACATTTATCTACACAAAAGTCACCCTCACTCTAATTTCTAACCTTGTGACTTCACATCACCAACTTTTTGGTCCAATATCACTACCAATAGGTCATGACACCATCACTTTAACTTATACAACTACTCGGGTGAAAATACAGTTCCAACATTCTGCTACACATCACCTCCCTGAAGTATGATGTCTGCAACATAAATTTTGAAAAGGACTGAATACACTTAATACTACAGGCTGAAAAGCATGATTTCATCAGAATCAAAGTTTACACTAGAATCAATACACATTGGAGCACTAACGAACTCTTCTCAAGTCCTTGCACAAATTTTAAACTCTTATATGGCTCGATCAGAAAGGACCATACCATTTTGACTCTAAACTTCTGCACTTAAATCACCTCAATAATGAGACATATCTGAGCACATCAAAGTAAGGAAAGAATTGGGATGACTTTACTTCTATATGGGCGAAACCATAACACAAATTAGAGTATGAAAGATGAACATTCTGACTCCATAGCATAAACTAGAACATTAAGAAAGACAGATATTTCTAAATGCCTAGTAGCCTCCTGCTTATAAGTGTGGCGCGCTACACACCCAAAAATAAGACTCTACCCAACACGATTTCATAGAAACTTTGGGACTATGACAGACATCCCAAAATATGAATTACCGAGAGCCCTTCTAACTTTTAATCATACACACCATTTATATACAAATAGGAAGTGTGGAAAAAACATACTGAAATGGAATCATGTTCTTAAGTCTGAACCCAATTTATAATGTGAAAGTAAAGCCCAACAACAACTAGAAAATGTCTGAACCAGTTTGCGAAATCTCTACTACATAATCAATGACAACTATATAAAAACTAGGACAAGGTCCGCAGTAGACCAAAACCATAACAATGACAAAATTCTGATAAAAGCTAGGCCTTCTGAAGTATAGAAGGCTCACCAAATGGTACTCTTAACGACTGACTAAAAAAATCTACTGCTTATCAGGACCCCTACATTGTACCTCAGAACCTGGAAGGTAGTAGGTCAATACAGTTGTACTGGTACGCGAAGAAATATAAAATAATGTACTTGTATATATATAAAATAGATGAGAGTAGATTACAAAACATCATGCATGATATGATCCAAAACACTTGGGCATTTATTTAATAACATAAAACATTCATGACTGTGAAAATCCTGTTCTTTGTGTTACTTCTGAGTTAGGTGGCACTCCCCTATAAGACTGATATTCCACGGGCTATATGGAATCCTCCATTGACTTGGCGGGGAAGCCCCCAACCCAAGTGTGCTGTAAGGATTGGAGTGGTCTGAGTCTGATACGCCATAGGGCACTAGGCCAGCGTAATATAACATATTCGGATCGGCAAATCACAGTTCGGGAAATGAGTTGTCTGAACTCGTGGCTTCTTCGGGAAACTACCTAACATCTCCTTATGCCCAATTTTATTCTTTTCTGAACATGTGTTATTCTGAAGTCTAAATCATGAAAGTCTGATAAAGTCTGATTTCTATATTATTCTGTGTCTGTTATGGCATTGTCTTATTTGGTATCATTATACTTAGAGTTGAAAGCCATGTTTTCTGTGTCATAATGTAATAAGTATGATCTTTCATTAAAACATAGTTCAGACCACCCAAATATTCAATTCGCATAAGATATTTCATGTTCCGAAAACATAAGTCAAAACTATGCAAAATTTTTCAAATTTTCAATAAACAAGTGGTGGTCATGTATTATTTAATAAACCATGCAACTCTTTTCATTATATGATTATGTTCAACATTCATCAACATAAACAACCCTCTCTTTGGAAGTTAAAAACATACTCCAATCATAACATTTTTCAAGGAATTTCATGTCATGCTTTTCAAGATGCATTCAAAACAATTCATACCATATCATAAGTAAAGAAAAATCATAACAAGAGAGGGATTTTTCATGAGTCATGCTCTCAATTCAATCATCAACCTTAAAACACATGCTTATATATAATTTTAAATCAATTTGAGGGAAGGCCTAAAACCAAAACAATTTCGTCAAGTATTCTAAAACATGATTATATTCATAAATTCAAAACTCATTCCTTAAAATCATGATTTCTAAACCTTGTACATAATTAAAATAAGATTTCTATGCTCATGAGATTTTAGAAAAACCCCGCGTACCTCAAATTAGAAGCTTTTGAATGAACTCTCGGTTAGTGATGCTATACGTATGATTGATGGGTGCTTCTTGTAGCCCTCGCAATGGGGATTCCAATTCTTGAAGAATTAAGGAAAAGATATGGTTAAATCTTGAGATATGTTGATTTTTGGGTTGAAACCCTAAGGAGTGTTCTTGGTAATTTTGAGAGAAAATAATGTTATTTTGGTATTTGGGGGATTTAATCTCGTGTTATGGCTGAATAGGGGGGGGAAAATACCAAATTTTCCCTTAAAAATGTGAAAATAGAACCTGGAAATTGGATGCGTATGACAGAGTATGCATCAGACGCTAATCACACGATGCAACTATCTCAGTCACGAAAATGGCCATAACTTTTTTCTCGGGTATTGGATTTTTACGAAAATGATGTTCGTGGAAAAATAATTCGAAGATATTTAATTTGATATATAGTAGGACCTATAATTCATTATATACAATGAGTTATGGTCGATTGAAGTTGACCCAAGTTTCGACGCTTACTCAAACTCGAACAATAGGAAAGCTTTCAACTTGTCCTTGAGTTAGGGAACCTCTATGATCTCAATTAATACTCAAATAGGTTACCAAACTACATAATTGATTAACATCTAAATTTTCATAGGATTTATGGCTTTTGGATCATCTACGCATTGAAATGACGGTTTTCGTTATAGCTCGAAATGCGGGGTATTACACCGTGCGTCGCCCATCTTGAAAAAACTAGCGTACAAACTTTGTTTTAGTGTTATTTAAGGGTAATACGGTCCTTTCACGTCCCATAACCATCCCCAAACATCTATAGATGAAATTAGGGTCATTAGTAATGTTTTAACTCTTCTAAATCCTTAGTTCAACTTTCAAAATGACAATAGGAGAAAAACAACTTAGGGTTAAGCATTCAAGATTTCAATCTTTCGCAAAGTCTTCATCACTAAGGTGTGTAGGACTACTATAAACACCATGAGCATAATTTTTACTATTTTTATCTAAATCAAAGATCCCCAATCATTTTTTTAAAGAAGAGTTTCGATATTGTTGCAAAAAGTAAGTAGCATGGAATTGTTTTGTTAATACATATGGTAGTTTTGATCTATTTCTCGTGAAACTTAAATGTAACTATGTACATATGTTTTCGTTAGTAATGAAGAGTTTGATTGTGAGCATACTTGATAAAAATCCCTCTCCTTTATGATATCTTTGATTTCAAGTGTTGTGGTTTGTGTAAAGGTATG
>NW_025894217.1:0-2702 GCF_002878395.1 Capsicum annuum | reverse complement strand
CACTGGAAGTCCAAAAGGACCAGTTGCACTAAGCCTCTCTCATTATTAAAATCCTTATTTTGAAGCTTTTTAATTCTGAGATTAGGAATTTGGCTTTGATCAGTGTTGTGTAGTGTTTTGGCCTTCCTAGGTAGTTCCTGAAAGTTAGAATATTTTATACTATAGGTACCTGCAAAAGAGAACACATGGTTAGTTATAAAATCAGCCCCCTTGTTTCTTTCTCAAATATGTTCTCTACTACCACATCCACATACTTTATCATATGAAGCACCATTTTATCTCCATAGCAGTAATCCATGGTATTTCTCATCTTCCATCTATAATATTATTTAATGCTAGAGAATTAGTTTCCAACATCAAGGTAGAAAATTATTCCTTTTGCAGTACTACAAAACCATCCTCAATGCCATCAATTCTGCCACCAAATTATTGGTGTCATCAATCCTTATTCCTTCAGCATGAACCAAATTTCCTAAGTTATCTCTAATGATAAAACAACAAGAACTAGGACTAAGATAACTCTTTAAAGCCTTATTAGAGCTATGTTTGTACTTTCCCAAACTTGGCAACTTATAGCACACCACAGTACACCTAATCCTAGGTTTATATCCTTCAAGAAACCTTACGTACTCCAACCAAGAATAAGGAATATTAATTAATAAGGAAAAAGAAACTTGGTCAAGTATATTAAATTCCTGGTGATTTTCATCCACTTACTCATATAAGACATCTTGCCTCTATGTTTAACCATATTTATTCTTTTCCATATCTGCCATAAAACAAACATAGGTAGAGTTGTATAAATGGATTAGAGCTTTGGTGTAAATATGGCATTCCACCATTTAAAACACTGTCCTTGATTTGCAAAAAAGGATCATCAGTCCCAGCATCACCAGCAAAATAAGCCTAAATATTCTCAGAAACACTACAGTTCATGAATAAGTGTTCAATAGTTTCTCGAATCCCTTGATCATAATAATAGTCAATAATATCATCACAAAATTTATTTTTGATAAGGATTTCACCTATAGGCAACCTTTTCTTCCATAATCTCCATAAGAAAAATGACATCTTAAAAGGGTATCCCTTTCCTCCAGTTTGTCTTTTAAATTAGCTTACTCTCTTTTTTTTCTCTTAGACACTCCCAAGCAGAACCCATAGAAAATTTCAAGAAGCATTTAGCATCCACTATGGCTTATCTTTCTATTTTGTTTATAATTATACCTTATATAAATAATGATATTATTGCTAACCTCATCACCAAAGTTTTGATGTAAAAATTTAACATTCCATATGCTATTTGCAGCCAGTTGACTCACCTTTGGCATTATAGATATTATATAATATCAACAGGTAGAAAGTAAAGTAGGTCACTCAATTGTGTCCCAATGTCATAACAGACACTTGAATGTCCATATTTGGATTCCCACCATATATCTTGATCAAACATTTCTCTAGCCTCTAACATATGCTTCCAGGTTAAAGACCCTCCTTTATATTCCACCAATGGTGGCCTCACATTCTTACAATACTTGTTACAAATGTAGTTAGTCCATAAAGAGTTTTGGGTTTTGAATACCCACCATAGTTTTGCAAACAGAGATTTATATACATCAAATAATGATCTAAAATCCAATCCTACTTCATCCTTAGCTCTACAAATATCATTCCTAGCCACCAAATGTTTATTTCTTCCCACCTCCCAAAAATTTCATAGAAATTTTGTAAAAATCTATGTAAATCATGAATAACACTCTTTGGAGGGTTAATAGCAGATAAATAATAATAGAAAATATTGCTTAGAACATTACTTATTAACAAAAACTTTCCACCAAATGATAACATCTTTACTTTTTATGCATGTTACTTATTTTGAACCTTCTTCATCAATTCTATAAAATGAACCTTTCTCTTCTTTGCATGACCCATCGGGCAACCTAAATACATCAGAGTGAATTTTCCCTTATTAAAACCAGTGCAATTTTCACCTCCCCAATATGAGTCTATGTAGTCTTATGTTATACTACAAAAGCACGTTTTTCTTTGTTTATCATTTGCCACTGATTGATCTTCATAATCCGTGAGAATATCCATCGTCAGATTTAAAGACTAACCATTAGTAGAAGAAAAATTATTGTATATTTAGAATAAGCTAAATGGCTAATATTTTCACTCTACTTAGGCATACCAAAACTCTTATATTCTGCATCATAAAATAAAAAATTAAGAGTTTTAGATAAAACATCTGTAAAAAAGATACATAAGGCTAGAGATAAAGTATCCCCTTGTTTTACTCCCCTTATATAATAGAAAAAACTTGAACCCAGCCATTAATAAGGATAAAATAACAATTGTAAGTAACAAGCCTCCAAATCAAATGAACCACTCCAATATCAAAACCCATCTTTTCTAATATTTTAACTAGAAAGGTCTAGTCCACCCTATCATAAGACTTTGTCATATCAAATTTAATCACCATATTTACAGGCTTTTCCCTAATCCTTATATTTGAGATAATTTCTTATGCTAAAAGCACATTCTCAGTAATACACATACCCTTCACAAAACCTAATTTATTTTTTGATATGAGATTAGGAAGCAAACCTTCAAGTCTGCTAGAAAAGGATTATATGATATCTTTCTTAGGTAGGAGTACTAAGTTAGTATGTGCAATAGACTTAGAAGGGTAATTTCCTCAAAAA
>NW_025894216.1:0-1921 GCF_002878395.1 Capsicum annuum | reverse complement strand
TAGACTTCTAGATAAGGTAGGAGATTCTACTTAATAAGGATATACAGAATATTTATCTAGGGCGTACAAAAAGAGTAAAATAATATGTGGCATGATCTGCAAAATGTGGGGCGAAATCAACTTATAACATGACCTAAGCCATTTAATCAGTCATTGAATAATGTTGAAACTGCAGCAGGCGAATAATGAAATAGGTGAACCAACCCGGTCCAATGAACAAAATACAGTATCTCAACAAGGTAAGAGTTATAGAACATCTCATAATCAAAACATAATGTGATAGTGTTAATTCTTGCCCATGAAACGCTACTTGTTGTTTGAAAGTTCTAAGTCTTGCCTCTAAGGCAAAATTTATAGAACATATCACAAATCAAGATACAATGTGGTGGTGTCAACTCTTGCCAATGAGGCATAACTTGTTGTTTGGAAGGAATCGAAGAAAATAAAAGAAAAATAATAGAAGTTGCGAAAAAAGAAAAAATGAAGAAAGAAGAAATAAAAATCAAAGAATAAAAAAAATCAAAGAATATATATATATATATATGAATGAAGAAAGAAAAAAAGACAAAACAATAATAAAGACTGAGAAAAATTAAAAAAAAAAAAAGAGAAAATTAAAAATAAAAACCATAGATAAATGAAAATAGAAAAAAATGAAAAATAGAAATTGAGAAAAGAAAAGGAAAAAAAATAAGGGTTGAGAAAAACTAATAAAACTAAAAAAATAGTAGTTGAGAGGAGAAAAGAAAAAAAAATAAGTGTTGAGAAAAACTAAAGAGCAAAAAAGAAAACAAAAAGAGAAAAGAAGAAACAAAAATCAAAGCAAAATAAAAAAGAGCAAAAATTAGAAGTTGAAAAATAAATAAGTATGGAGTTGTTTAGAAATATTTAAATGTCGAGGTGCAAATAGATAAAAGTCCTACATGTAAAAAAAGAAGGAAGATTATTTTTGTAGGACTTTTCTTATAGGGGATAAAAAAAAAGTCACCCATTATTAGAGTCATTTATGTAGTTGGGCAAAATTCAGAAATAACATACTTATCCCCTTAATTATGAATTTCATAGCAACAGTTTGATAATTACATAATATAACAAGTTATATTTTATATTTTTGCAAACTGTTGTTACAAAAGTACAAATACATATGAATTTTACTGCCATTATGATCAATATGTATTTTGTAATTTTGCAAATTGTTGCTACAAAAATACAAATACATACAAATACATATGCTAAAAAATATAATTTGATAAAAGTGTTGTTATTTTATGTAATTTAATATTTAAGTATGGTACTTTATGTTTTTTTTCCTATGTGGTTTGCCCATTATTTGTACTGTTGGGTTCGATATGGACCAACCCATTAAGTTGGGTGACTTGATCAGACCAGACTTGAGCCCGACAAGAAAAAGGGTAGGTGTCGGGTTGAGCTGGACCGACCTAATTGACGGGTTTAATATTAATGTATAGTAAGGTGAATGATGAATTTGAAAAACCACTCCCTATACTAACAACTTTTTTTTTCCATTTCATTATATTAAATCAACAGACTTAATTCCAAATTAGCAAATCATGTAAGCAGTACATAACATAAAATAAAAACTTTGAAAGAAAAAGCATTATAACAAAAAAAAAAAACTTAAATACGATACATGTTGTCTATTTGATAGTAGGCTCAATCGGTGTATTTGGTTTCCATTAGCTAGGAAATATGCATCATATGAATGTACCGTGTATTTGTTTTTTCTCCAACTTGGTAATAAATGTTGGATGAAAGTACTGTGTATTTGGTTGGTTTCTTCTAATTTGGTGATGTATATCAGTTAAAGTATTGAATGTTGAAATCTGTTTATTAACAATTAGTATCATTTTTATTTTCATGTGGTTCTAATTATCAATTTTGTTTGTTGTCAGGAAGCAAA
>NW_025894215.1:0-2770 GCF_002878395.1 Capsicum annuum | reverse complement strand
CTATTATTGCTAGAAGGGTGTATAGAAATTGTGTCATGTCTATTCATAGTAGGAAAACTATGGCAGACCTTATAGAACTTGATATGATAGATTTTGATGCCATCCTTGGGATGGACTGGCTCCATTCGTGCTATGCCACACTCGATTGTAGGACCCGAAAGGTCACTTTTTCTTTCCCGAATGAGACACCAATTGTATGGGTAGGGAGTTTGGTAGAACCTAGAGGTCACTTTATCTCTTATATTAGAGTCAGAAAACTCATCTCCAAAGGTTGTATGTACCATCTAATTCGAGTAAAATATTCAAAAGTTGAAAATCTTCCTCTTCAATCAGTCCCTGTAGTGAATGAATTCCCAGAATTCTTTCCCGAAGATCTCCCAGGGATACCCCCGATAGCGAGATAGATTTTGGCATTGATGTGTTGGCATACACTCATCCTATTTCTATTCCGTAATATAGAATGGCTCCTGCAGAACTAAAGAAGTTAAAGGAACAACTTGCAAACCTCCTAGACAAAGGTTTTATTCGTCCTAGTGTTTCCCCATGGGGTGCACCCGTGCTCTTCGTGCGAAAGAAGGATGGGTCATTTCGTATGTGCATAGACTACCGCCAGTTGAATAAGGTCACGATTAAAAATAAATATCCTCTTTCTAGGATTAATGATCTTTATGACCAGCTTCAGGGTGCTAGATGTTTTTCAAAAATAGACCTCCGTTTGGGTTATCATCAGTTGAAAGTTAGGGAGTCAGACATTCCCAAAATAGCTTTTTGAACCCGATATGGTCACTATGAGTTCTAAGTCATGTCCTTCGGGTTGACCAATGCCCCTACAGCCTTCATGGATCTTATGAATAGGGTGTTCCGTCAGTTTCTTGACTTGTTCGGCATTGTATTTATTGATGATATTCTGATCTATTCCAAAAGTGAGGAGGACCATGCCAATTATCTCCGAATTATCCTTCAGACCCTCAAGGATCATTAGTTATATGCTAAGTTCTCCAAATGTAAATTCTGGCTGAATGCTATTGCTTTTTTGGGGAATATTGTATCTAGTGACGGGATTAGAGTGGATCTCCAAGAAGTTGAGGCAGTGAGAAAATGGCCAGACCCACGACTCCAACCGATATTTGGAGCTTCTTGGGCCTGGCAGGTTATTACAGAAGTTTCTTAGAGAGTTTTTCTTTCATAGCTGCTCCGCTTACTAAATTAACTCAGAAAAAGGTGAAGTTTGTGTGGTCTGATTTGTGCGAAAATAGTTTTGAGAATTTGAAAGACAAGCTGACCACTGCCCCCGTTTTGACCCTTCCAGAGGGTGTAGATGGTTTTGTGGTTTACTGTGATATATCCCGGGTGGGACTTGGTTGTATATTGATGCAACATGGTAAGGTGATAGCTTATGTATCTAGGCAATTGAAGGTGCACGAGCGGAACTACCCCACCCATGACTTGGAGTTAGCAGCCGTGGTGTTTGCACTTAGAATATGGGGGCATTTCTCTATGGAGTGCATGTTGATATATTTATTGACCACAAAAGTTTGCAGTATGTTTTCTCACAAAAAGAATTGAACCTCAGGCAGAGGCGTTAGATGGAGCTTTTGAATGACTACGACATGAGCCTACATTACCATCCTGGCAAGGCAAATATTATAGCTGACGCCCTCAGCAGGTTGTCTATCGGCAGCCTTTCTCATGTTGAAAAGGGGAAGAAAAAGATGGTGAAGGATATTGACTGCCTTACAAATCTGGGAGTGCGACTCTTAGATTCCGAAGAGGGAGGGGTGATGTTCATGAGTTAGCTAAGTTATCCCTTTGTGCTAAAGTTAAGGAGACACAGGTTGAAGATCCTATCTTGATGCAAATCAAGAAAGATGTGGGTCAACAAAAGGTAATGTCGTTTGAAATTGGAATTGATGGTATTCTAAGATTTCAGAGTAGATTATGCATTTAGAATGTTGATGGGCCGCGGGAAAGAATCCTTGATGAGGCTCACACCTCGAGGTATGTTGTGCACCCAGGCTCTACTAAGATGTACCATGACTTGAAAACTTTGTATTGGTGGAATAATATGAAACGCGATATAGCTGATTTTGTTTCCAAGTGTTTGAACTGCCAACAAGTGAAAGTAGAGCATTTGAGGCCAGGAGGTACTTCCCAAGAGATAGCTTTTCCTTTGTGGAGGTGGGAGATGATAAAAATGGACTTCATTACAGGACTTCCAAAGTCCCGAAACCAATACGACTCCATTTGAGTGATTGTGGATCGATTGACAAAGTCAGCTCACTTTTTGCCTGTGAGGACTAATTATTCGGGAGATAACTATGCGAAGTTGTACATTGAGGAAATAGTCCGTTTGCATGGAGCCCCTGTCTCCATCCTGTCCGACCGAGGTACGCAGTTTTATTCTCAGTTTTGGAGATTGTTTCAGAATGGTTTAGGTACCCAAGTGAACCTAAGTACAACATTCCACCCTCAGACGAATGGGCAAGCTGAGCGCACCATTCAGACCCTTGAGGATATGTTGAGGGCTTGTGTAATAGATTTCAAGGGTAGTTGGGTAGAACACCTACCACTGATTGAATTTGCTTACAATAATAGTTACCATGCCAATATCAAGATGGATCCTTTTGAGGCTTTGTATGGGAGGATATGTACGTCTCCGATAGGATGGTATAAAGTGGGTGAGACTCAGTTGTATGGGTCTGATCTTGTTCATCAGGCAATGGAGAAAGTGAAGATCATTAGAGAACGGCTCAAGACTGCTCAGAGTCAT
>NW_025894214.1:0-1006 GCF_002878395.1 Capsicum annuum | reverse complement strand
CATGGTGTTCCACTGTCTATCATCTCAGACAGAGGTATCCTAGTTCATCTCTCACTTTTGGAAAGCATTCCAAAAGGGTCTTGGTACCCAAGTTCATCTCAGTACAGTATTTCATCCTCAGATAGATGGTCAAGCAGAAAGGACCATTCAGACTCTAGAAGATATGATAAGGGCGTGTGCAATTGATTTCAAGGGAAGCTGGGATGACCACTTGTCTTTGATTGAGTTTGCATACAACAGTAGCTATCACTCCAGTATTCAGACAGATCCATTCGAAAATCTCTATGGTAGGAGATGTAGTCTCTAATCGGTTAGTTAGAAGTTAGTGAAACTGCAGTCATAGGGCCTAACTTAGTATTCAATGCCTTAGAGAAAGTTCAGTTGATCAGAGAGAGACTCCAGGCTGCTTAGAGACGACAGAAGTCTTATTCGAATGTCTGTAGAAAGGATCTCGAATTCAAGGTCGATGACTATGTCTATCTCAAGATCTCTCCCATGAAAGGAGTGAAGAGATTCCGCAAGAAGGAAAAGCTCAGTCCCCAATATGTCGGTCCCTTTAAGATTCTCAGTCACTTCAGCAAGGTAGCCTATGAGCTCAAATTGACTTCAGATTTAGCCTCAGTTTATCCAGTCTTCCATGTCTCTTTGATCAAGAAGTGCATAGGTGACCCAGCAGTTGTAGTCCCTATTCAGAGCATTGAAATTCAGAATATAGAACATTGACATTTAGAATAGCCTCTCTTATGAAGAGATTCCAGTCAAAATCCTCGACTATCAGACTCGTAGGCTGAGGAACAAAGAAGTCCCTCTAGTCAAGGTTCTTTGGCGGAATCAGTCCATGGAGGGAGCTACTTGGGAAGCAGAAGCAAACATGCGAACCAAGTACCCTCATATTTTCTCCGCTAATTCAAACTTATCTCGAGGTAACAATTTTCCTTAAGCTTATTCAGTTACATTTATAAAATTCCAGTATAAAATTGGTATCAAGTATCAGTGCATAGCTTAT
>NW_025894213.1:0-4697 GCF_002878395.1 Capsicum annuum | reverse complement strand
TAAAATTACAAGAAGTTCTTGTAGTTCTTAAGATTGCTAAAAATCTGCTCTCAGTTAGTAAAATTGCAAGATAATGCCTGCACTCTTGAATTCGATCAAACTGATTTTGTTGTAAAGGACAAGAAGACAAAGACACTACTGACAAAGAGATCTAAAAGAAATGGACTCTATGACTTGGAAAACAACAATCTCTATGCATTGACTACTACACAAGACTGGAAGACCTCAGACAACATTTGGCATAATAGATTAGGACATCCTAGTTTAAAGATTTTAAAGATTTTGAGAAGTAATAGTTGCATTAATGTTAGTAGTTGGAATAAAATTCATATTGTCTATTCTAGTTGTCAGTTAGGCAAAGGTTGTAAACTACCATTTGGTTTGAGGAATAAAGTTGAGAAGGAACCTTTATTGAAAATTCATTATGATATTTGGGGTCATGAACCTGTTGAATCTACTTAAACATGAGATATTATGTAGTATTTGCAGGTGATAACACAAGATACACATGGCTTTATCTATTGAAAAATAAATCTGAATTTTTTGTTGTATTTCTCAAGTTCCAAAAAATGGTAGGAAGGCAGTTCTATAAAGTTATTAAGATTTTTCAATGTAATGGAGGTGGTGAGTTCATCAAAACAGAATTCATTAAGCATATAGAAAGTTGTGGTATTGTTAGACACATCTCTAGTCCTAATACACTCAAACAAAATGGAATTTTTGAAAGAAAACACAGGCACATAGTTGATACTGGACTTATTATGCTACTTCATGCGAACCTACCTTTTTTTTATGGGTAGAAGCCTTCTTGAATATTGTGTCCCTCATTAATAGTCTTCTTTCCTCAATACTGAAAATGGTAACTCCTTTTGTCAAGTTATATGGTGCACAAACTGACTATAACAACTTAAGTTATTTGGATATAGATATTTTTCGTACATTAATGGTGATACCAAGTTTAGCCCAAAGTCTTATCCATGTGTTTTTATAGGATACAGTAGTCTACATAATGGTATAGATGTTATCATCCTCCAACAAGAAGAGTCTATGTGTCAAGACATGTCATTTTTGATGAGTGTACGTTACCTTATGTACAACTAATACAGTCTCAAGCTAAAACTGATGTCTCACCTCACCTAGCTACTTTTGTTGAGTTATTTACTAACTTGCAAGAAGATAGTTTTGATAAAGTAACTCTAGGGGAAGTGTTGATATATGTGGTGAATCAAGCTACTCAACCAACTGTTGATGATCAAACTACTCATGCAGTTAATCAACCAACATTTGTTGAGCCTGTATTGCCAACTGTTGATAACCAAATAACACCAGATGAGCCTGTTCTAGCCACTCTTGTTGATGATGATAGGGACCCTAGTTCCATATCTGTAAATAATTCTTCTAAAATGCTTGACATCTCAAATGTGGAAGCAATAGAAGATGCTACTAAACCACCTAGCATGCTATAACCTGCATCACTCTCAGTGTTTAATCCATAAGATGATAGTACAGGTGCAACACTTATAGAAGATAATGCATCTCAGATATCACTAGAACCACAAAGGTATCACATGATCACCAGATACAAGGAAAAATCAATTGTTTCACCTTACCTATATCTTGTTGCAAGCAAAGAAGAAATCATGAGGAAATCAAAATCAACAAATAAAGCACTGAATTCACCACACCAGTTTGCAGCTACGCAGGATTTGATAAATGCTCTACACAATAACAAGACCTGCATACTAGTAACAAAACATACAAGTATGAACTTGGTTGCATCCTAATGGGTGTTTTATGACTAAATTGCCAGCAAATAGAGCAGTTGACTAGTACAAAGCAAGGCTTGTTGCTAGGGGTTCCTGTTAGTAGCTGCTGCTTTAAAATGGCATATCTGACAACTTGATGTCAAAAATGTGAAGATGTATACATGAGTCAACCTTAAGGATTCATTGACCCCAGGTATCCAACTCATGTCTATTTGTTAAAGAAGGTATTGTATTATCTTAAATAGGCACCTAGATCATGATTTGACAGATTCAGTATGTATTTGCTTTACCTTGGTTTCACTTGTAGTAAGACAGATCCCTCTTTGTTTACTTTGCATGGCAACACAAGGACTATCTTATTATTACTATATGTGCATGATATAATTATCACAAGAAGTGATCAAAAGCATGTCTTAGAGGTGGTTTCTATACTTGGGAAAGAATTCTCTATGAAAGATCATGGTCTTTTACCTTTCTTTCTAGAAATTGAGGTCAAGTACTTCCCAAGTAGACTGCACTTGAGTCAGGGGAAGTATTCTACTGAGTTGCTTCATAAGACTGAGATAACTCAGGCAAAAGTAATGAATACACCTACTGCACAGAAACATGGTTTACATAAAGATGTTGGAAGCCCTATTGATGCATCTACGTATAGAAAGATTCTGGTAAGTCTTCAATATTTGATACTCACAAGGCCTGACATCACTCATACAGTAAATCTAGCTAGTCAATTCATGCAGAATACAAATAGTGAACTTCTTCAAGATGTTAAAAGGATCCTTAAGTACATTAGAGGAACTTTACATCATGGGCTCAAAATTATCTCACAAGCACCTTGCAGGTTATATGGCTATTCAGATGCTGATTGGGGAGGCTACTCTACAACTAGGAGGTCACCTACAGGTTACAACATTTACTTAGGTGAAAATTGTATCTCTTGGACCTCTAAAAAACAAACCACAGTGGCAAATTCCAGTGCTGAAGCTAAATATAGAGCCTTAGCTTCTACTACAGCTGAGATGACATGGATCCTTTACCTTCTTCATGACACTGGAGTATATCTTAAAATAGTGCCTATAATGTATTATGACAATTTAAGTACCTTATACTTGACAGTTAGTTATACTTTACCGTTAATCTAATGATGCATTCCAAAACAAAGCATGTAGAAATAGACTACTAATTTGTTTGAGAAAAAGTGTCTAGAGGACAGCTACTGACATCGTTCGTAAAGTCTAGAGATCAGCTAGCTGACATTCATATAAAGGCCTTGACAAATCAGGTGTTTGCTGATTTCAGAAGCAAGCTAGAAGTGAGTGTTCCACCACTCACCATATTGGGGGAAAGTGTTGAAGATAATGGTCAAATAGAATACAAGGAGAGTGTATATGAGCTGATTCTGTTAGAGCTAGTACGCTAGCTGATTCTGTTAGAGTAGCTGATTCTATTAGGGTTAGCAGAGTTAGAGTTCGATATGATTTGCATCTGTTATTGTACTAGTATTCTAGTAGTAATAAACATCTACTTTTGTAGGTAGTTTCCTAGTAATACAACTCTAAGTCTTCAATGTTGCCATCACTAGGACTCTTGTAAGTAGTTCAGGACTCTACAACTACATTGTATTCAACTCCTATAAGTAGGAGCATGTACTCGACTCCTTAATGATTAGAGATATACTTTGATTTTCTTCAGTGTGCTTGAGAATACTACATATACCACAATAACATTAATCCCAAAAGTCAAGAATTCGTCTACTGTAAAAAAGTTCAGGCCAATCTCTTGTTGCACTATCTTATATAAAATTATTTGTAGAATCTTTACCGAGAGAATGCAGGATATCTCAAATATCATAGTGGATCCTAACTTGGAAAGTTTTCTCCTAGGGAGAATGATTTAAGATAATATCATCTCTGGACATAAACTAATTAAAGGATATGGTAGGGAAGGGATATCCTTCAGGTGTATGCTTCAAATAGACATCCAAAAATTTTATGACTCTGTTAAGTGGTTCTTTTTTTTTTTTTTGGATAAAGTCTTAAATCACTTGATTCAAAAAAGGATATAGATTGGATCATGGCGTGTGTTAAATTTGTTTCTCACTCCTTTTTGCTTAATAGAATTCCTATGAAGGCTTTTGATGATAGGAAGGGGTTGAGATAGAGTAACTACCTATCACCATACTTATCTATGATTGTTATGAAATACTCTAGTAGGTTTCTCAAATACTTGGCACAAATCAAAAAAACTTCAAGTATCATAGTAAATATGCCAAAATGAAGATTGTGCAGACAGGATTTGTTGATTATCTCCCTTTATTCTCTCAAGGGGACCTTAAATCAATACATCGCCTGTTTGACTATTTTAGAAAGTTTTTTTTGGTGACTTAGGTATTATTGTCAATCATAACAATAACTCAATTACACCCGAGACTACTCAAAAGCAAATCTTGTAGATTTTTGGCTTCACTAAGGGTGAGTTGCCTTTTAAATACTTAGAGGTTCCTCTTAACACTAAAAAGATTTAAATTGTATAGTTCCAACTCCCATGGACAAAATGATAGAAAGAATAACCTCATGGGTATCAAGGCTCCCATTTAAAATTAGGGAAAAGGACAAAAATAACACCTAAAATAAACTAATTTTACCAAATTAGAACCCAAATTTATAATACCGATAAATAGTCACTCGCTACTCACGTAATAAACCCGGTAAATAGCCTCTCTGTCACTCGCGTTGATTAGGCTATATATAACAGGAAATACAAAAAAAATAAAAAAATAACTTTACCTTCTTTCCTTTTCAGTCACAAATTCCTTCCCCTTTAAACACCGAATTCTCCGTTCATTACCTTTTCTGATACTCGTCTTTACCTTTTACATTCCACAACCTTCTCTATAAATCTCTAAAAATTTGCTCAAAATTGATACAAAAA
>NW_025894212.1:0-3414 GCF_002878395.1 Capsicum annuum | reverse complement strand
ATTGAGCATAATTTGTGATGATTTGACAATAGTTTGAAATATGGATTATTAAGCCCTAGCTTGAATATTGATATTCCAAGAAATTATGCTTTTAAGCCTCGCATGATATGCTTATAGTCAGTTTTTGAAGAAAGATTTGATCTTTTGATCCTTAGCTAAGATATGTAACCACTTCATAGCTTGAATTTCAGTTTAAAGCAAACAGATGCACCACTAGCTTTCAGTATGAGTCCTTATGTTATTTAAAGTGGAGTTTCTACAGAATGATCATACAGATTAAAGAAAGTAGTATTTAGCACCAAGCGAGAAGTGTGGGTTTAGCGCATCCTACTTTTCTAAAACTAAGAGCAAACGTATGTACAGATTCAGTATTCTCATTTCTATATGGATGAAAATTACAGATGTGATCACTTAGCTCAGATACTCCTTGCAAAGAGTATGACACTTCTCCCCAACGTGAGATTTTCTCTTTAGGGTAATAAGACGTTGGACTCCATGATAGCTCACATAGTTTATGTCGGTTATGAAAACCTCCCTACTAGTAAAGAATAATAGAAAAGCTTTTAAAAGAATTCCCTAAAAAAATAGTAACAGAAAATATTTTAGAAACTAAGGGTAAAGGCTCACGATTTTATTCAAATATTGTTTTACATAAGAAATTAGCTACGAGATTTTTAGCTTTTAGTTTACAGATGATAAAGGTGAGTCCTTTTACACTTAGCCTGCATGATTTGGAAACAGACTTGACTTCAATCCTACTTATTTCACTAATAGAAAGAGTAAAAGTATAACTTTTTGAACTAAGTGTTATGACTCATAATATTTATTTAGTATGCTTTATTATTCATGATTCATGATTTTCAGCTTTCATTATTCAAGCCAATGTAAGTCATTTACACTTTGCATGCATTCTTTATAAGTTATATACAAAATTAGTTACAATTTTACTTATGCATTCACCCCCACATGCTCAGTACATTCCAAAAGTACTGATCCACATATATGTCTATGTGCAACATTGTCTCATAATATAGGTATGAGTTGTAGTGCGCTCATCAAATTCAGACAACTTACAGTTTCCAGTCAATGGATGATGAGTCCTTTTGATTCAAGAGCTCGAGTCAGACATGTAATTTGAGTAGTATTGTATTTTCTTTGTCTAGTCGTATTGATTTGGGATAGCTGGGGGTTATGTCCCAGCTACCTATAGTCAATACTAGTAGAGGCTTCATAGACAGTCAGTAGAGTTAATGTATTGGGTTTTCAATTTTGATTTTGTATAAAGCAGAGTTGTAATTATTTCAATAGTTTGTTTTGAGGATGTTAAGATAAATATTTATCTTTTGCTTATTTCATTTCAAACTTTTATATTTTATTCAGTTGCTCATGAGTTATGCTAGTACAAGAGTTTGCTTGGGATCACTTGTGGTTCCAAGCACCGTATGACGACTAGGGGTAGCCTCGGGTCATTACATGTGGTTAGGTTGCATACATGAGTAATAACTGCCTAAATAAATAGCATGGAATAACTAAATATAAATACATGAAAGCTGTAAGATTTGAGAATGCATGACCAAGCATAAAACATAACTTTTAAATAGTTTGTAAACTAAAATACTGAAGGCTGGTAACTGAATAACTAATAACTACATGCTATGGTCAAGCAAACCTGAAATTGGATTCTATATTGAATACTGGACTGAGACACAGGAGCTCTTATTTAACCGACATGACCTAATCTGAGCAAATTGGGGTCCAACCTGTGACCCTAGTTAGAAGTGTGTCTGTACCGTGCCATGGGTACTGACAATGACTATGTGGATCCACTAAAGAGTCACCCTTAACTGGCAGGTGCTTCAATGAGATATGTGTCAAACCTCAACTGGTAGGTTAACATCTCAAACCTACTCTGGCTACGTAGTTTTGGAATACAGGGATTGCTACTAAGAGTCACACCCTCTACTGTCAGGTGAACCCCTATCCCTGGGTTCGCTCGGTGCTAAATCCTACTCCCAATTGAACTAATTTGGATTGCTAAACTGATCTATGTTTTACAGATTATGATAACTAGCTTAGTGAATAATGCTCATACATGTATGAAACCATTTCGAAAGATACTGAGACTAAGTAAACAACTAGGTTTTCGGGTATTCATAACCCCCAACACTAAATATAAGTATCAAAAATGACATATATAGCTTACATATCATAATAGGGATCATTGTTCAGAATTCATCTCTTAGGCATTTTATCGAACACTTGTAGGCCATGAGTTAAAACATGGAAATAGTTAAAAGCATATGATAATAGCATAATTGCAATATCAAAATTATGGATTAAGGAGTTAACGTGCAAATAATCACAATTCAAATGTCTCAATGGTCAATTGCGATGAAATCACATAGTAAACATGATTAAACTCAAATTACATATGAGCTTCATAGATAAAATTCACAATAACTTATAAAAACCATAATTTGACACTCAAATACGGATTGTTGGACTCCATGGGTGAAAAAGGCCCATGGATAAACCTTAAACATACCTATAATACTTAAATTTTGAAAGAGAACAACTTTCTTGAAAGTTTTCTTGAATTGGAACACTTGAGTTCTTGGTTTTCTTGAAAGAAAGATGATTTAACTTGATGAATTTGGAGAAAGGTTACGGTCTATTTGAGAGAGAAATCGGAAAATTTGGGCATGTAATGCCCTAACAACAGTTTAATCCCGTATATTTATGAATTGGGGTGCTGGTAAGAGATAAGACTACCCCTATTGAATTTAAATTCGTAACTGGAACACCGATTGAAGCCTTTCCACGATGCGGTGAATCCCTCATTGCTATTCATACCGGGACGCGGTGAAATCGGTTGAGCTGCTGGAAATAAAATCCAAACATGCCTCAATCCTCATCCAAAAAATCCAAAACTTACCCAATACATGCTCCTTACACCCTCGAACATGAATGAACTAAATAACTTACATCTTGAAATTGGGAAGGTCACTTTAGAAATCATCAACTTTAAGAGGCCAAAAATAAAACTAAGTCCCCAACACTTTTACACCCGTAGGAAATTAAACAATCAGTCATAGTTACCGACAGTAATTAGGTAGGTAGAGAAGATTGCATATTTCTAAACTAGTGTGGAGTATGGTGGCTCAACCTAAATATAATTTTATTGTGTTCCAGGCCATGCAGAATAGGCTGTTAACCAAGGACATAATGTATAAAATGAACATATAAGTGATGAGCTGATATCAGGGGCGAGCCTATAGCTAAATATTTGGTTCTTTGGCTCACATTAAATTTGATATATATTAGGTATAATTATATAAGAAAAATATAAAAATTGGTATAAGATTTAGAAAAGCACCTTGTAAACAAAGAAGATAACTAAGTGTTTAATTTTCA
>NW_025894211.1:0-1958 GCF_002878395.1 Capsicum annuum | reverse complement strand
CACCTATTTATTAGTATGGACATGAGATACATTTCATTTTTACGATCCGTGCCTTCATATGAGGGTTTTCAATTGGACACCGTGATTCAGATATGCAAAGAGGGCACCAATTTGCCAGCCCTCCTCTTCCCCGTCCCCAAAAGCAACTTGATCAATCCAAAACGCATCCTTTTTAGCATGGAAACGAGATACATTTCATACACTTATATTCAAAGAAACTCTTTCAATCCACACATCTTCTATATCCATCTATATCTTTCAGTCCCATATATTTTAGTACAGAAGAATATAGATATATATGGTAAAAACAATATGTCCAGCATGGATTTCCCAGTCCTCCTCCTTCCTCTTCTTAATTTGTAATGACTATTCCCTAGGTGCTATCACGAGCAAGAAAAGATGGAATACAGGTTCTACAAAAGAGAAAAGGAACAGGAGAGGTTTGAGATACTAAATATCATATAAGATGGACGATCCACCTAGGCGATGAAAATCAGAGTTTCGCGGTTTTTACAGATCACCCTCCCCTTCATGCAAGAAATGATTCAGAGTTGGAGAAACCCACTCAATCAAAGGGCAGATAAAGATAACCAGAACTAAAATTCTTAAATGGAAAAACAGAAACCAATAGCAGCATTCCATTAAGAACAGTAAAGATCTAAACATAATTGATACTTCAATTCTCTTCAATCAAGAACGTAACCTAGAAAAAAAAAGAAGAAGAACCAATAGCAGCATTTGTTGCTCTTTTCGTGTGTGAATCTTAACAATGCAGCAAAGTAGTAAAAGAAAAGTGTCATTTCTATAAGAAGCTAACCTCTTTTTCTTTTTCTTCTACAGCAGGTCTCACACGTTTCAGCCAGGATTCCATTTTTTTGAAAACTTGAAATCTCCTACAAAATCACACAAGAAAGGAATGGCGAAAATAACAAAGCAAGCGAAACTAACAACAGGAGAAAAAGAAGTAAGTGGTGAATAGTTGAATTTACGAAACCCGCTAAACAACAAGATTACATGAATCTTGACTACGATTAAAATTAGAGTTAATGGCATGATGGTCACTCAACTTACGAAAAATGGCCATTATAGTCCTTCAAATTTACCTAGTTAGCATCGATGGTTATTTTAGCTTTTTAGCTGAAAATACAATTTTTGGTACCTACTTAATGAAGTGACAGATGTAAATTTTTGGGAAGAAAGGAGTCTCATTGTGTAAATAATGTAAGAAGCTAGTATTCCAAGCACACAGAACATCAACCTACCATTTATTTTAGGAAAAATATTAAACCTCAGTAAAATGTGAAAAGATTAAGTAATCTCATAATGTTATTCACTTTTGTCTCTTAAAAAGAAAATTTTATTCTTCACTAAGTGAACAAAAGCTTATATATGTGAATACGAATGTACTCGGACCAGATCAACCTACATTTATTATACAAAGGATATGCCGAAAAAATATTAAGCCTCAAAGTAAAATATTAATACATTAAGTAATCTTATAATTTATTTATTTTTTAATTGTAAAAGAAATTCAAAATCTCATCATGCTATACATTTTTGCCTTATAAAAAATAAATTCAATTCTTCACTAATCTACAAAAGCTTATACTTGTGAATACAAGTGTAGTCGGATCAACCTACATCTATTATAGAAAAACATTAAACCGCAAAGTAAAATGTGAACAGATTAAGTAATCTCACAATGATATACTGTGTACTCAAAACAGATCAACCTACAATTATTATTATAGAAGAAATATTAAACCTCCGAGTAAAATGTGAATAGATTAAGTAATTTCATAATGATATACCTTTATGCCTTTTAAAAACTAATTTAGTTCTTCATTAATGGAAAAACAATAATCATAAACAATAAGGCTGGACTTTGATTTCTTGAAATATAAAAAGAACTTATATCACGATGTATTTCAAGATCTTCATAATCTACATGGTAACTC
>NW_025894210.1:0-6518 GCF_002878395.1 Capsicum annuum | reverse complement strand
TGACACTTTTGGTTTGCCAAATGAATAGAAAGTATTTAGTTGGTCTCTTTGTTTCAATTTTATTATTAACTGGAAGTCTTCAGTTGGTTTGGGTGAATAGGATAAGTAAATTAAAATACATTGTGGTTGGTGTTGGTTATGCTTCAACACTTAGATCTTCTATTTACTTTTCGAGGTTGTACCTTTACTCAGTTTTTGTATTCATGTCCGTTGAAACATTACATCATCTTACTATGTATAGAAAAGTATGTTTTCGAGTTTTCAATTATTTTTTGATACTCTTCCTCATTTCTCAAGTGCATCGGGCAACTTGGAAAATAATGACAACAATTCATTATAGTTTGGTGTTGTTCATAAGTTAATGTGTTATTATATGTTGGGTGTTGGACAAACAAATGACTTATAATTTGTCATGGTTAGTGTTGGACAGAAATTTCACATATAACTTATCATGGTTATAGAACATAATTTCTTAATAAGGTTACCTAGCTACCAAAATTCATATGGGATGTCTTTTTGAGATTTGAATATCCTTAGATTGCATTTCTTTCATGATCAATACTTTCTAAAAATAATATAATTCACATTTATTCTTGGTATTGGCCTGGTATGATTGTATATAGGTAGGCTAGAACTAGATTATATATGTGTAAGCATTGAAAAGATTTTGAGTATTGGGTAGACTGGTCAACATTAGAATATTGAGTCCTGTACATTTTTGTCGAGTAGAAAATTTGGTTGATGTATATGTTGAAACAATAGTACTATATTATTTTTGTAAATAACGTTATTTAGTTAACGTGTGCATATGTATGTTCTTCCCTCAATAGTGTATTTATATATGACTTACAAGTATTTATTAATTATTTTCTATTATAATTATAGGTGATGGTATTGAATATGGGTATGAAAATGATGATGATAAAGTAGACCTGACCTAGCTAGGGAATGATCAGATTGGGTTGTTGAGAATTTTGACTAGCTTTGAAACAATTTTTGTTTTTGAACATTGAAAACTTATATGTTGTACTTTTTTAATAGTTCAGAAATATATGGTTCTTGGGTTGTAATTTTTTTCAATGAATTGCATCTACTCATGATCGTGATTAATATATATATCATTACACTTTTTAAATGGTCATGAAATATTTGATTCTTGAGTTATTATATTGGTAATGAATAGTACTTACTCATGATCGATTTATGTTATGCTTTTTGAAATCATTGTATTAGCCTAATATAATAGTGTTGCAGTAGCCTAATAAATAACAGTTCCAGTAGCTTTAAATAATTGTCATAATAACCTAACAATAACTGTTGCATCAGCTTTATCAAACCTTTGCTATAGTTATTCTAATAACGGTGACAACCATTGTTGTAATGCCCCAGAAATACACCCTGGACATCACACGATGCTCAAGACTATGAGTAGCCCCAAGCTAACCCTTTGAGTCTTCTAACAACATTTGAACTCATAGTAAAGGTAAACTTAGCATATAAAATCTTCAAATAACTAAATTAATATCTTAAATGAAAGTCTTGAACTTGGAAATCCTGAAAACAACCACTTTTGAATCTAAAATAGAAACCAGTCGGACAAGCTTCTACTTCTTACTAGAGAGACATGGGAAAGCCCCAGTTGACTTAAGCATAGCAAAAATCAAATGGCTAAAATACTTTATCAACATCAAAGTCTGATAGAAATGGGTCCTCAAACTATGAGGACTCACCAAATGTCGGTATGTGGGTGGAGATGCTCATAATCAATCACGCTGCTAGAATTGAGCACCAAGACCTACATTATAAGACAATGTAGAACATAGACATATATGTTGATCAATACTTCTGAAATGTACTGAGCATATGGGGGTGAATGCATAAGTAAAACAATAACTCAATATGTACTTAGATTTTCAAGTAATGCATGATAAGTGTAAACGGATCTCCTTGCGCTTGAATAAAACCAAAACTGCGAATAATAAACATGAATATTAAAGAATAATGATAAACTTTGTGAGTCATAACACTTAGTTCTAAAGCTTTACTTTTATTCTTTCTTAGGGAGGTTCTTCTAACCGACATAAACCATCTGAGTTATCATGGAGTCCAACCTCTTACCCACATTAGGGAGAGTTGTTCTACCATTTCCATTTGAATAGAAACTTTACTTGAGTGATCACTATATTTAACCCATAATGGGATTTGAACCTACGGTAGAACGTAGTTCTGGGGCACGCGACCTTGGACTCATACTCAACTCGATGTGAAATACTACTCCCTTATTACTTATATGTTCATACTTTAGGAAATCTACCTTAAAATAGCACAAGGGTTTATCCAATGAAACCAGTTATGCTTCTCTTTTCTTTAAAATATAATCAAACAAAACAATTGTGGATTCCATATCTTAGTTTAGGATCAAAAGATCAATTCTTGCTTTAAATCTTAGTATAAACTTATTAAAGAAAACTTAAGAGCATAATCTTCTTGAAATCTCAACACTTAAGATTAGTGCTTAAAAATTCATGATAATTCACAACAAAACTTCATACTTAATAGAAATCTTGAAATACTTCAACAATTCTAGCCAAGATAATGACATTTAAATCACAATATGAAACTTATAAATCAAAGTATGGATACATGTAGAATCACATGCACAATAAGCCTTCAATCTCAAAGTAATATCATAATTAAAGAACCAAATCATGTAACTTTAACTTAAAAACAAGTTTTTGGGCACAAGGATGAAAAAGTATCCTTGTTCATAACCCCACATACCTTGATTGGCTTGACTTGGTGTAGAAAGCTTGATTTTGAAAGCCTTGGAGATGATCTTGAAAGTTTTATTTAAATTCTTGGATTAGGAAACTTAAATTTTTTTTTTCTTAAAGAGAATGTAATTGAGATTTGATGTTCTTGGGAGTAGGTTAGGGTTTCTTTGAGATAAAATTAAAGGAGAATGGGCAAATAATGCCTTAACCAACGTTTAATCTCGTGTTTTTATGAATTGGGTCGATGGGAAAAGACCTAACTGCCCCCCAGAAGATTAAATTTGTAACTAGAATTCTGATTAGAGGGATAGCGCAATGCGGTGATATGTCCATCGCCATACACAGTGTGATGCAATGCAATTGTGATGAGCTGCTGGAATCAAAATACAAACACGACCTAAACCTCGATCAAAAATTTTGAAACTTTTCCGAGTATGCTTCTTACAACCCTAAACATGAAATAACATAAAAACCAGCATCTCAGAGCCCCGGAGGTCAACTTAAAAACCTTCGAAGTTAGGAGGTCTAAGAAATGACTAAATCCCCAACACTTAGCTAAATTTTCAGGCTTCAAGCCTCTTATGCTTGCACTAGGAGCTGAACTAAGCTAAGAATAATACGGGATATTACAATTGCATTAGATCATCATAATTGTAACAAAAATGGAAGAAAAGTGTCGTGATAGCACATTAATAACCGTTGCATAAAGATCATTCGAGACGGTTTATAACTATCTTATTAGACATTAGAATGTCGCCATTCACATGTAAACAAAACTATTGCTAGAGAACATTTTTGACAACAGTTGTTTGAATCCCCGGTAAGAACCATTGCATTAGTGCTATTGTAGTGATCAGTTGTATCAAGTGTCTCAACTATTCCAATATATATGTAGTGATGGTTATGGTATCTATGGAAACGATTAATGAACCATTATCATAACCATAATTTCTATTAGTGGTTGTTTTATAGGGTATGCCTAAGTTTCACGATCCAAAAATCAAGGGTCATGATGACACTTGTCATGGTAAGTCTTGACAAGTACATCTATCACCCTAACTGATATGAAATGAAAGATAATACCAAAACTCAAGGCAAGACTCTTAGAACAGAATCGAACCACACATATATAGTAAAAGTGAAAAACACATAGCCAAGATACCAAAAAATACCCCAAACCTTAGTGTCGTAGTGTATGAACCACTAAAACGAGTCAAAATAAAAACATACATAGGATATCCAAAAGGGGACAAAATCTATCTCTGAATACAATAAGCCATAGTCTAGATAAGAAAAGGTAGTGGTCAACTTTGGATTCATAGATCAATAGCTACCTCGAATAAACTCTAAATGTTGCTTGAATCACCTCACCATACAGCACACTCGTACCTGGATCTGCACTGAAAGGACGCAGTAGGGATGAATGTGGTCCATTTGTACTCAGTAGGTATTATAGGTCAAATGAGTAAAGTTGAAAATAAAGCATATAAACATAATTTATGGGCACATCACCTGCAATAAGAAAATATCCCAAATAGTAGCCCACACCATCTCCACTAATTGTTCTACTATATTCATATATAACAAAAACAAGTAGGTGAAAGAATAAAAAGTATACACATACTTTGAATACAAGTATAAGAAAATAGAACAAATGGACAAATATCAAGTCACAAATAAGAATACAATCATAGAATAAGAACAACATATGGAATGCGAAAAAGATGATGATGATGTTGCACGAGGTCGTCGCACAATCTCCGTATACAACTATCGAGCTCAGCTATAGGCGTAGAACCCATGAGAGGTTCATTAACCCACACCTACTGAGATCAGCTACAATCATAGGATCCATGGGGGCTTCATCAATGCGTGTACAATCCAATATCTAATGCCAATAGACATGACTCCTCTCCGGCATATCCCTCAGAAAAGGTCTATAATGATGTCACAAGCTAGTGTTTTCAGTGTTCCTAACTTTTCTAGTATTTCCAGTGTTTCGAATATTTCCATAATGGTACCAAAGTTTCACGATCACATATATGACATAAGACACAAATCAAGCACGTCATACAACAATAGTAGGTGTATAAATTATATGATGCAATAAGAATGATAATGCAATGATCATAACCAACCTAAATAAGAATATCCAATATCTAATCAATATACTAACCATGTGAGCCAAAAATCTACTTAAATCCACCAACCATCCACGGTCCAATATAATGCATAACCCTCAGTGAAATATGCAAGAAAAATGTCATTGATTCCACATAATACCAAAAAATTCTATCTTTTTCCCACAAATACGTGTAGCCAAACATACATATATCACTACTAGGAGAACAACATATAAGACTCCACATGGTCACACATACCAATTCATGTCTCAAAACCACCAAATATTATCCACATAGGCCCTCACACTAGCACACAAATCACCTAAACACATATTTCATGATAAAACCTTTACTCATAGCGTGCTTTTACATTATTATTAACTACTCAACCTAGTCTGAAAAAAGTTAAGCCATAACCTACCTCAAAAGACAAAACTAGAAAATAATCCTTTTTCACTAAGCTTCAACCTCACACACGAACCTAGAATCATCTAAAACACTCAAATATAGAATCCACGTGTCAAAAGAAAGCTAATGATACCCATATTTTCCACTTTCAAACTGAGGTCAAAACGGACCCCCGAAATTAATTTTTGAAAAAGAAAAGGGTAAAACTAGAATTTTTGTCCAAAATTATTTTTTCGAGATTAAAGGAACTCATAGGAGAAAACCCAAGCAAAATGGGATGAAACTAGGGTTTGAATCAAAGAAATGATAATTTGGCCATTCCAAGCAAAAATTCCTAAATTCCACCTTTTAATTTGACCTTAATCTAGATTTAAATTACGAAATAGAATAAAAGTAGTTGAAATAGAAGTTTGGAGATTTTCCAATCTTAGAAATGGAAAAAGATGCCTAAAAACTCAATCCCCAAGCTCTAAGTCTCAAAAATATTAAAGAAAAAGTGAGAAAAGGATTATTTATACCCAGGTGCTAGGTGTTGCTAAAGTAGTCAAGTACCACTTTAGCGGTACTCGCTTAGTGTACCAGTCTGCTAAAGTGGACAAGGGATGCTAAATCACCTTTGCCCAGCTTAGTAGCCAACCGCTAAAGAGACCAAGTGGTAATTTAGTGACTGACACTAAAGCGGCCAAAGTGTTACTTTAGCAACCACACCAGCTAAGTGGTGCACCATCTATGGAGCTTGGAAGATTCCAAGTCTCTGCTGACCTCTAAAAACTCATCTATAATCTCGAGAACACAAATGAACTATGCTACCCTATCAAATTTTATTCTCCAAACTCAATTGCGATATCAGAACTTCAAACAAATGTTGTTTTCACAAAATAGACCCTCAAGACACCATGACACAACTTTTCAAGTCGAGTTTCAAAATGAGATATAAAAGTTGTAAAACCACACCAACTATTTTACCAACCTAAAGTTTACATTTTCAGATCTGCCAGCACAGCCCATTTTCCCATTCCAAGGATAGACCAAAAGATGTTGATCGAAGTTAACTAGTAAGACTTTAAGATCATCAAAACCATAATCTTGCATAAACTACCACAAAATTCATTGGGTATCATGCTCAACATCCCCACACACCAAAAATACTATAATGTAACCTTAGAGAGAGGTAAAATGGTCAAATCATATAGAAATAAATATTTCAAATAAA
>NW_025894209.1:0-10467 GCF_002878395.1 Capsicum annuum | reverse complement strand
TAAAGAGTAGAAAGTGTATAGAGATGATTTTGGCCAGTGTCGGTACCTAAAGTGTCACCCTTAGGTGCCGAAGCTAAAGAAGTGGCAATCAATACCTTATTAGCTCTAGTGGCTACTTTAGTTGAGGGACAATGTCACTGTATATGACTGATTTAACCATAATTAAGGCATCAATTTCTACGCTCCTGACAATATCCATGGTGAATCTATCAAAAAAAATGGCAAAGAGGATGAGGTGGGGCTGACTAAGCTCTACTAACCTAAGATTAGGAACCCTATTCCTTAGGACCACTGCTAGGCTAAAAATGATGATCACTCAAAGGCTTAGGATAAGGAGAACTAGCTGATGAATAAGAATTTCCCTAATTCTTCCTTTGATCCCACTTTCTACTTCTCTCCCACTATTCTGTTGACTTGTGTCATCCTCTAAATATCTAAATTTCTTGTTTTGCCTCTCTTCAATCTCTACCTATTTCTTTTACCCATCTTCTACCTACTACATATAAACTACCATCCTGGAGATATTCATATCATTGTTCTATATCACAGCCTTACACTGTAATAACAAGTGATGGGATGAAACAAAAGCAAACTTCATCATTTTGGATCTCATGTTAGACACTAACTCCAAAACATAATAGGACAACTACTGAAATTTCATAGCATATTCCTTCACACTTATCTTGCCCTATGTCAAGTTCATAAACTCTTTAGCCTTATCTTCCCTTAGCTTCTGAGAAAAGAAGTGATCAAGAAAGGCACTGAAAAGATCATGCCATTCATCGGCTTAACATCATCACCTTTCATTTGTTCTTGCTCCTCATACTACTAATAAGTTACATCTTTTAACTGATACACAACAAACTTTACACTTTCAAAATCAATTGCATGCATCACCTTGAAAATCTTTTGTATCTTTTTGATAAACGCCTAAGGATCCTCATAAACCTTAGAACCTTTAAAGATCGGGGATTCAACCTCATAAATTTGCCAACCTAGGTAACCTCGGATGAGATAACAACAAAACCAACATGATCAGGTCGACGAGATTGAGCTGCCACTTGTTGAGCAAGAATATGAATAGAACGATAGAACTTCACATTAGAAACACCTCCCTGGGGCATCTGTTCATTAGTATCACCAGCCCAAGAGGCCCAAAGAGGACTAGTGAGGACTGATAGAACCATATATGGACAGGTACAGTCAGGAACAGGGACCTTAGACCAGGTCCACACTCCATAAATAGGGAGAGTTCCCATTATATTTTCCTTAGGTAGGATAGATTTTCCAGTAGAGTTTCTATGATAGTAAAATCTTCGAGGAGACATGATTTAAAATGTGAGTAAGTCAGGAGTTAGAGAAATTTTAAGAAAACTAGACTCTATAGCCTGAAATAGAACACAAGAAAGTAAAACATTCCTTAATGCCCTGTAGCCTCCCCCTTATAAGTGTGGTGTGCCACACACCCATAATAGGGAATATACTTGACATGGATTTATGGATATCTAAAGGGCCTAAATCATTCTCTGATACAAAGCTTGTCACAACCCGAACTAATGTCTGGTTGTGACAGGTATCTCAATCCCACCATAAGCCGGAGACCACCCCCTAAGCCTAACAACTAGAGCACAATAAATGAATATAGAAAAATCAAACCACACATAATGATAGATGGATAGAAAACTACAATGAAAACTAAGATTCAAAATAACAACCAACCCACACTTGTCCACAAAGGCCTTTAAAACCAGATACAAAACTAGGTTGGGACATGCCCTAGATAATGATAAAAAAGTCACTCTTTCTAAAATCTAAAAAAACTAATGAAATGGCAGAGCTTTCCAAAAGATGGAGGCTCACCACTTCATACCTACTCAACCAATGTACCATACCACCTAATAATGCACAAGCATAACAGAAAAACCCTCGAACCTTATATCATAAAATAATATAGCATCTAGGGATAGTGAGTGAATAAATACTAGCATATAACTCGGGAAAGTGATACAGTAATGCCAATGCAAAACAAATAGTCAATACCATATGCATAACATTCACATATAAATATATAGGATATCTAGATAGGGACAATGGTCATTAATATGAGAGTTTAAAATATTTGACTGAATTGTGTAGATCCCTTCATCCAAAGATCACCCACGGGCTATGTGGATTTATCCCTCCTATTGAAAAGGCCCTAGTACATGTTAGCCATAGAAACCAAGGAATTCTAAAGGAACTTCTAAAGACACCAAGGCGATAGTCATTCAAAAATATATATCTAGTATATGTACCATGCATATGGTCATATAGACCCCTATAGCAACAAATGTGGTTTACGATATTGGTCCCCTCGGGACCTCCACCTTCACTGCGAGCAAAATAATTCCCTGTAATCCTAAATTAAAATAGTTTTCACATAAACCCAAACAATAACCCAGGATTCATTTATTAAGGCACTTACCCTCATGGTATTGTCATACCAATTATGCTTTCAAGCTAATATAATCATGCCAAACCAATCCATGTAACCATAAGACTCACAAGTTCTATTTTAAAATCCAAACCATGGCTACCAAGGGCCTTTCAAATCCTTTTTAACAAATTATCCCTTAATGTGATGCAATAGGTTTATAAATAAGTTGAATTATGCAATTATCCATGTTCAAAATTCAAAATCACAAAGTGAGTCATTTTAATGACATTGCCAAGCCAAAAACTCATCACTTTAGGGAAACCTATTTTCCCCATTACAATCTCCATAACCATACACCCATTAAGTACTAAAACTTCAATTAAAGAATGAATAGCATACTTAAACTATATGAAAAGCAATTCAAGAAATTACCATCAAAGTACCTCAACCCAATTTCTAACCCAACAATGAAATCATACGAATATTAAGCCAATTTATGGTAAAATGACAAATACAAATTTAAGGGTGAGAGACATGTCTGAAATATGCAAGAAATTGAAAGGAATTCAAAGGTTGGAGCTTAAATATTCAAATTCCCTAAAAACCCATAGTATTCTCTTTCCTTAAGAGTTAAAGATCAGAAAGTAGTATTTTTTTACTTAATTACTGATGTTAAATGGTCATTAGATTGTTTTTAAGTTCTAGGTAAAGTGTAGAGGAGGGAAAAGACTAAAAAGTCCTCAATTAAAATGGACAGCAAAAATAAAGGCCAGTCGTTATGAGTTAGGTGATGGCTCGTCAGGTTTGACCACGAGTCATTGCCTAGGGATCAGAAGACTGGTACCTCTTTGTTATGACAACGAGTCTTACACAATGACTCATATCCTTATATCAAGACTCGTGATGTTGACTTGTAATCAAGGCACAACTCTTGGGCGACCTTACTATTAAGACAATGAATCCCTTCTAACAACTCATTATGTGACCTCATGAGTCATTACCTGGACCTTTATTACTAGTAGTGTGGATATTATTTTATAAACTAGGCAACTTCAATTACTCAATGCTTGGGACGTCTAAAGCTCATGAATTTGGGGTGTTACAAATATGTGGTCAATCTTTCCATACCTATGACATCCTATTCAGACACCTAAACACTTACCTCAATGATTTCTAACACATTATTTACATGCTGGTTGGCTTGATCCCTAAGACACATTAGCATAGTATCTAGAAGTCAATGCTCTACCCCACTGCTCTTGCTTAGTTTCGGGTGCAGGGGCACTAGCTGAGGATGGTGCAGGTGCTGATGAATTACCCTGAAACTAAAAATCATTCCCCCTCCTAACTCTTTTTGACTATACTTAAACTATCTAGTTCTAACCTTCTTATTCTCTCGCTCTTTTTTTTTAGTTTCTCGACCTCCATCTGTTGAGCATAAGTCATTAATCAAGAAAAATCTGTACCCCCAATAAACATGGAATTCCTAGACTTCTTGACTACCAAGTACACTCCAATGGAAAACATACTTATATGAGATCAAGAATCTAATAACTCTGGCGTAAACATAGCTAGTGAGTGAACTTCAGATAGTATTCCTTCATCTACATAGAGCCCTGCCTTAGGTTCATCAACTCTTCTACCTTACGTCCAAATCTCCCTGGGAAAGTAATTTTCTAGAAATACCATCTGAAATATATTCCAATATATAGGAGTTACTTTCTAACCCCTACCTTCCATGTAGTAACCCAATCATAAGCAATATTCTTTAATTAATAAGAAGACAATTCCACACATTTCTCTTTTGTAAAATGCATAATCTTAGTAATACTCCTTACCTCATCAATAAAAAACTGAGGGTCCTCATTCCCCTTTGACCTAAAAAATCAGATGGGTTTATTCTCAAAAAAATTTTAATTCTAGTTGTAGCTAAGTTACCATTTTGCTAAAGTGGGACTACTAATAGTTGATGGCCCTAGGAATTTACATTCATAGCCAGAGCTAATACGTGGAAAATAGCCCAAAACATAGGATGAGAAACATTCTCATTCAGAGGGTTAGTAAGTAAGGGCTGGGATAGTTGGTCCCTATTTTTGTAAGATCTGTGGAAGGCATTCTCTGGTATATAAAAGACCAAAATAAATAGATAAAAATAACTTTAGAGCATGATAGAAATTATGAAAGAAAGGATATTTCCTAACATGTTTCATAACCTCTTGCTCATAAGTGTGATGCTTTTCACACCTATGATGAAGACTCTATGCTATGTAGTTTATCAGACTCCCTAGTATTCTTTACAATCTTATGCTCTGATACCAAGTTTATAAAGCCTTGAGGACACCCAACAGATGTTGCATAGGTCTTAGAACTAAGAGCAACCCCAAGCTAACCTATAATATTTATTTGGTAGTGAACTATATAAAAGTTAAAGTTAAAACATAAGAAAAAACTAAAGAAAAATTATAAACCGGGTAAAATAGATGAAAAATCTCAACAAAATATTATAAAGAAGTAAAATTTAAATCTACGAAAAACTGAAAGTTCACATCATCTGATTTGTCTTGGGAAGCCCTTAACTAAGAACTAAAGAGCTACTTAAATAGACCCCAGCTAACCAAAAACAGAAAAAATTATATCAAAAATTATACAACCAGGCATATGGAGCTAATAAAATCTTAGCCCTTGAACTAAGAGGACTCACCAATTGGCTAGATGTAGGAAATGATGATCGTGGCTAATCGTGTTGCTGGGGATAAATACTAAAACCTACATTATGAAACAATGTAGCCATAGAAACATATATATAGTCAGTACTTCTAGATTGTACTGAGTATGTAGGGATGAATGAAATAAATAAAATTTAAACTGAATACACTTAAAAATGATGCATGCTTATCGTAAATAGACTCACCTTGATCATGAGCAAAACTGAAAGTTAAAATCTCATAAAGCAATTATCATAAGACAATATTTGAACAAAGATTGTGATGCATTGAACTTAGTTTCTAAATTATCATTTGTTGTGGGAGATTCTTGTAACCAAAATTAACCAAGTAATCAACATGGAGTTTGATGTCTAAATTCCCCCATCAAAATGGCCCAATATACTTTGTTAGGGTATAAAGGTTAACTATGGTGATCACCTAAACATGTGCATTTTCACATGCTTAATAATACATGACATATTTGTTAGGACAAGCTACATGCCCATTTGGTGAAGATGAATAATAACCCACAGTGGCACGTGGTTTCTAGGAAATAAGATGTGCTAAACCCATATTTCCTCTTGGTTCTAGATACTACTCTCTAAATAGTACTATTGCTCATACTGTATATATAAAGTCACTTTAAAATAAGCATAGAGCTAATAAGTCTAAAAACACAATATGCATTTATTTCTATCTTAAAATCTTGATTTCTTATGTGAACTTCATAGCTTAACTGAAATCATATATCAAAATTGAAACTGCTATTATGTTGCAATTCTTTTTTTATCTTAAACTAGTAAACTTGAACTTCTTATATACTAAGTACTCAATGCTCAAATTATAATCTTTTATCAACTCATGGAAACTTTGTATCAAAATGTCACAACTCAATTCTTAATATCACTTAAGTAGGTAAAACTTAAATATGCATGAGAACATATACAAAATAATGTAAAACTCATAATGAATCATTATAAAATTAAGCAAAAGTAAAATGGGTATAAACCCTAGTTCTAAAGTTCTTAAATTTATGATAAATGCTCAAATTTTGGGCACAAAGGTGAAAGGTTATACTTGTTAAAAACCCACATACCTGTCCTTAGTAAATTTCTTGAAGAAAACTAGAATTTGAATCTTACAAGCATGAATTTGGGTGAAAACTCTTCTTTTATATTCTTGGGGGGGGGTTTGGGAGAAGAAAGATTATTTAATCTACATTATGTGGATGGGATATGTGTTTAATATGATTAGGAAATCATTTAAAAGGTAAAAGACCTAAAATCTCTCAAAATTAAATAAAATAAAATAGGCAATTTTGCATCCTTGGGCATTAACCAAGGGCATGGCACCGTACGCCCAGGTCCTGGCATGCTCTTATCATAGACCTTTATTATTTTAGGGTCTTGAAATGACCTCAAAAGCACTCCAAAAATTAAAAACTCTAACTAATGGTCCTATTAGCATTTCTTTTTCTTAATACAACTTAGAAATCACCATTAAACATAATGAAAGTGCCAAAATAAATTCCTTGAAAATTTTCGGGGCTAACTTTCTATATGTCCAAATGTATGCTCTCTCTGTGGACCCCATGGATTAATAACAAAGGAGAAAGAAAACCTAACTTTTATTAAATTCTTTGATGCTAACCGAATTAATCATTCAATGAATCCATGCACCATCTCAAGCTTTGAAGGATAAAGCATAGGAGTATTTCCGTCTTACTCAAGAAACAATCTCATGCTTTAAAACTGACAAGGAGCCTTATTAATACCAACAAATCCAACTTTTGTCTGAGAACTGTTTCATATAGCGGATGTTATCCCAAGAGGTGAGGTATCTGTAAGAATGCCCGAAATCTCCAATGCTACACCTTGAAATGATGAAGCAATCATAGACTCTATTGGATCCTAGATTGGCCCCAAATCCTTTGACTACTGTTGAAGATCTTTGATATTATTCTCGAAATCTCGAGTTTGACATTACGCTAAAACTTTATAAACACATGTAATATTATTTTCTATATCAATTAGTAACCTCGTATCATCTCTCTGGAATAATATAGAGTCAAATAGCGTACTAAAGGTTCCTAGAAATATGGATACACAATAAGGATTTAAGAATAGAATTTCCTAAGAATGTTTTTTAGCCTCTCAAAGATGGGATAAAAATGTCTCTGTATCTAACCACAGAACTCTACTTGGAACCAAGACCTTGTACCAACATATCAGTTAACCTAGGCTTTGATACAAATTTATCATGACCTAATTTATTAGATAATGATGGAACCTACTGTAACCTACCAGCAGGTAAGCCAACTCATAGTCTAGAACTGCTAGTAACAGACTATTAAGAGAAATTAAAGAAACTAGCATGATAAATAAAATAAAAGGGGCCAATATATATAACCAACCCAAGTACAACCTATATCTGAATACAAAGTAGAGATTAGTATAATCAATAAGAGAAAGGGTTGAAATGCTCTGAATGTCAGGAGCTTACCTCAAATCTCTGATTCATAACTGCTCTGCACGATGCACACACCAATGGAAAGAACTCATACAAAGATCTACAAGCTACAGAAGTGTAGTATGAGTACAAAACATATGGTAATCAATAAGCAACTGTCAACTGATTCAAAGATAATGCAAGTATAAGTAACATGTAAAGCAAGAATATAAACTAAAAGAAAATATCAAAGAACTAAGCATAATAAGGATAATTGAGCAAAATGATAAACTATACTATTATGGTGGTATTTGGGAACTAAATTATTGTACCATATATCACTAGCCAATATACAAATAAAGAGTGAAAGAAGGACATATGGTAGTATACAAGACCAAGGAATACATATACAATATGAATGAACAAAGGAATAGAGGGACATACAGTAATACATTATACATATATATACACGTATATAGGTACAAAAGACTAACTCAAAGATAAAAACCTATGTTAGTCAGCCTAACCTCTCCAAGAATCCTAACTAAGTAGGAAAGCTAATACTAGCATAATCACTGACTATAGTAAAACTATCTAACCATAAATATGTTATCCATAATGTAATTTACTATAATAAAGTAAAGGGCGCAGAGACATACCGACATCCTCTGGTACCTATCCATAATCAATATGCAATGAACTGGCCATAGTAATAGCAACAAAGTAGTTGGCTAGTCCAAAAAACCAATACTAAATTGAGTCCCCATAAGCCCAAAGATTTAATCCAACACTCATCAAACAACAATCATAGCCTATACCTATGAAACCCTTCATAAGGATAATACATATAAGCACCAAAAAATATACTAGTAGGCATTGCATATGAATGAATGAACGCAATGTAAATCTATCGTATAATAATTAATCCAAGTGACATAATGTCACAAGTATATATACCTTCTCCAGCTCATGAATTTGCAAAGGTAGAACCTATGATAATATCTCCTCTTCATCATGACTAATGGATGAAGGGGCCTCTAAGGGACTCGAGAATATCTATATACACTTATCTGTTCCTGATAAAAAATTCCTAAGCATAATTATCAATGTGCTCCATCCAATACCTATGAGATATATAAATACCAAGTAAATGGAATCTAACTGTGACTAAGAGAGTTTAAGTCTATAAATCTATTATCCAAGATCAGGTTCTTAACTAAATCAGTATCATAGAGTAAAAAGGGTCGAAGCCTCTCTCGATCAAAGCTAATAGTAGTAGTAAAAGAGTGGATAAACCATGGATTGGAATTAATATCAATCTAATTGTTAAAATCACATAAATCATATATTATTTTGTTACAATTTCCATTATTAAATAATAAGTTCTAAAATTAAAAGGTGTGAACAAAATCCTTTTTTTAGAAACATACATATAATCATGTTGTTAGTTAAAATCGTACCACTAAGTGAGCATAAATGTACCATAGTCTATGTATGTTATTACGAGTATCTAGAAAATACAATCATAATCATCAAGGAATCTGTATACTAAATCCATATCCTTTATAACGATAGGCTACTCACCTAGAGTCCAACTGGTATTGTAACCACTGCCTCGATCCCAATAGTATAATACTAGCATTATTACTAAAATCAGAGAAACTATGATCCAATTCACTATGTCAAATAATAAACCTTATACTAACAAGTCCTTAGCATTAACTATGATAACATGCTTATAATCTAGGATGATAGGATTCTATGGCCATAATAAGTAATTTATACTAGTGTACGGGTCATGTTCTACCCAAAATTTCCTAAACAAGCTAAGTTATGATGCACTATTCCTAAGCATGCCTATCATCCCTATCTATCATGAAATCTATATTTTACACTATCTTGTTAATAAAATAGATTGAACCCTACCTCGATGCCAAAATTACAGTCTTGAATCATCCATAAATTGTCATACTTTGCTCCAGACTCCCAAAATATTAGCATACATTCAAAATAATAATTTTCACATCAATTGAAGTAAAATGATATTCATATTTAAATATAAAATATTAGGTCAAAATTTACGTCAAGAATTGAAACACCCCAAATTTTGGCTCTTGAAAATTCCTTGAGCTTTCAGCTCACTACCCTGGTATCGACTGGACCCTATGAGTCGTAGGGTGTCTTGATGAGTCACTGGGATAAGTCTTAACCAAATCAGTAGGGTTACTAGTTGATTCTACTCTGAGTATGAGTGGCTCGCTAAGATCCATAAGGATATGTTATGAATCATTAAGTGTAATCGTAGGGTGTCTAGTGTAAGTCCTAATTTGGGTTCTATGTTGACTACGACTTGACCTTTGAAACATAGGGTCCTATTATGATTCCTGTGGCTAAGTATTAAGGTTAACAATGTGGGGTGTTGTACTGCCTTGGTTATGATCTGTGGTGACGAATCATAAGGAGTGGTTACCAGTCAAGAGTTGACTAGTAGTCAATGGCGATATTTTTCAGCTTTTAAGCTAAGGGCATACTAGATATTTCACCTCTTATCAAACTTGAAACCCGCAACCTATATCCTATTTTGAGTATTATTATCACTCAGAAACAATCAAAGTAACTTCTTAATACTCCAAATCATCAAGGTCAAGAACATTTATAATTTTCAAGAGGTTGATCACTTAGGAATTTCAAGGGTGGTTTCTCTCCGTATATCTTACTATTTCAGTCATATTACTCATTCCTCATTGTTAATTTTTTAAAAGCATGTGTTTTAAAGTATTATCCATGTGATGTTTTTGTTGGTTTTGAATCAAAGGTTGGGGGCTTTGAAGGTTTATAAATTGAACAATGCTTCTCATGGTTTATATATGATTTTCATTCTTCAATTATAATTTTGAA
>NW_025894208.1:0-5914 GCF_002878395.1 Capsicum annuum | reverse complement strand
GCGTATTTTTTTCCTATAAAGAAGCTACAAAATCCTGTCATTTCTTCAACCAAATCAAACATCAATTTGAATTTTTTCTTTTTGACCTAACTGTGTGGCCATGGCTAAACCACAAAATATCAAGATTAAAGTGGAGTCAGAGACATCAGAGTTCAATATGTCAATAAAAGACACAGATAAGGCTAAAGGCTTGCTGGAAATAATTAAAGCCGAATGGGGTGATGATTTGTCTTACAAACTTGAATACTATTCAGTTGAAATGAAAATTGATGAGGTCTTGTCTGCATACAACCTCAAAGATGCCTCAGTTGTTAAAGTAACATGGTTTGTGGATTTAGTAGGAAAATTTTCAAATATTAAAAGAGACGTGCGTGGTTTGATATTATATAAACTAATATGATAATAACAACAACATATTCAATGAAATTACACAAATTGGATGTAATAACAACAACATATTCAATATATTCAGCTCGAGTATGATAATTACAACTCGACGAAGATAATAATTGAAAAAATATATTTATGATTTTTGTGAGAATGCTATTTTCATTTATAAAATAAAATAGATTTCTTTGATAGTTATTTTCTTCACTTATTATTTTATATGTCATAACTTTATGCTAATTAAATGTGAGTTAACCTTTGATTTAGGTGAAATTTAAGAAATAACTTGAATTTATTAAAATGAATCTTAACAATCAATTTAATTTTTTCATCTGTGCTTTATATTTGAAAAGATTAACGCTTAGTTAGTCAAATGAGAGCTTTTTTTTTTTTAAAAAAAAAAAAAAAGTCGATCTTAATTGATAGCACTATCTTCATTTTCAGCACTGTACAATACCAGTCATAAATAGAGAAAACTATTGAGAGGAACAATGTTAAAGACCTAACAAATGATTCAGTTGAAAAAGAAAATTGGCTCCAAATTGATCTAAGTTTTACCAAAATGTTTAAGGACAAATAATATAAAAGATAGTACTTCTCTATGTTCATATTATATGGTGTTTTTAGTTTAAGAATATTCTTTAAAAAATTATTAATTCCTATAAAGCAAAAAGTCTTTTCGCTAAATTATATTTAACTAAATACTATTCCTACCAATTCAATGTGATTTCTCGGTTATATAAAACTAAACTTATCTAAATAAGGATAATATTTTAAAAAAAATTCTTTTAACGAATGGAAATAAAAGGAAAATAATTAAATATAGAGATAATATTGTTATGATAAAATGAAAGAGTAGCAGTAATAATCTGATTATTGTACTGATTTCCTCCTTCCGTTGATTAACATTTTGCATTCGGTCGCTGGACTCATTGTTTAATATCGTTTCTTTGGTTTCAATTTCTTTACTTTTTTTTATTTCATTTAATTTTATTTTTTTTGTACAACTCTCTAATTCTAGTCTCTTGGTTTCTAAATACCTGGTGCCTTTAGTTTGATCACGTCACTTAAGAAGCTATTCGTTCAAACAAAAATAGAGTGTTTTACAAACTTTTACTTAATAAATATCTCAAAAAAAATTATAACTTTTAATAGTTTCTTGGTTATATAGAATTTTCTCTATTTAAAGAAGAGTAAAATTAGATGGATATTATTAATGTTCTTTTTATTGTCTAAAATACTATTTTTTTATGGAATAAATACCCTTGAACTATCTAAAAGTCTATGCCTTGCCATTAGCTCTCGTGAGGTAAATTCTAGTGCATTATTCACAGAATCATTTTCCGGTCTTATAACGCGATTTGACAACAATTGTGATGAATATCTGTATCCCTTCATGATAGATGGTTGCTCTCGTGGGAAAAAATGGGAGCAAAAAATCAACAGTTATTTTCTTGTTGCAAAGATTTTGTGATCCAGATTCAGGCCTAGTCACATTAGATGGAATTGAATTTCAAAAGCTAAAGGTGAAATAGTTGAGAGAGCAAATGGCTGCTTATCCATATACCCATTATTTGTTATAGGATCGGTTTGTTTGGCTAGTGGGTCGGTCAGATCCATTTATTTAACTTATGAGCTGATGAATTTTAAAAAGAAACTATACATGTGGATGCTGATGTGGAAGGTTGAGGTGACTTTTTTAATTCAGGTGGTGACCTTGGTGGACTTCTGATAGAGAAAGAGATATTTTTGAGCCAAATATTTAACGGATGGGGTATTTTTGAGCCAGAAAATTAATGAAAGATATTTTTAATTTATTTCAATAGTTCAAGAATATTTTGACCCTTTTTCATTTAAAAAAAGATGGATAATTTTATTTTATTTTTTTCCATAGAATGCTCCATGCTCACCATCAGAAGTCGAGAATTGATTCTTAAATAAAATTACACTTGCCCAAAAAGAAAAAAATAAAGAAAGAAACAGAAAAGGTTGCACAAGTCATCAATAATTATAAGAGTTGATGAGGAGTGGACAAAGGAAAAATGGAAATGTGCAAGTTGAAAGGTCAATAACAGCAGCCCACCATTGTCTGCGCGTAAAGTGTAAACAAAACTGAAACATTATATGTGGACCCTCTGATAAAAGTTGTGAGTAGAACGTGACTAATTTTTGTGATGTGTATTATATTATACAGGATGTGTGTATTTTTTTTCTAAATTTTATACAAATTTAAGAGTTTAGTTACCTCCACTCAAAATTAGAAGTTATAAACATAATTTGAGATTAAATTAAAAAGCATATTTATGTATTATACCCCATGAAAATAATGGATCCTTACTAATTACAGTTATATAATATAATATTAATTTTATTAATTATATTTAAAATTTTAAGTTTTAAAAGACTCAAGATACATTATGCATATAAAAGTAAACTTACAAAAATTGAGTGTCAGAAAATAAGGAAAACACACAAAAAAATAATTGTAAAAGAAAAATAGGGAAGACAAAAGAAAGAGCCACATGAAGTAACATGAAAGTATAAAAAATTTTATGAGGATTATCAAAACTTTTTATCCTTCCTTATATATAAGTACTAGTTTCACGAGACCCACACTAAATTCAGATTCAAACTCAACGTACAAAATATAATAGTTTTAATTTAAAATTATAATTTGTATTATACGTATTCTTTTGCTTTATAATCAGTATAATCTAATAATATGTTAAACAAGTCTTGTTGATAGGTTTTCATAATTATTAAAGTTGTTAATAACATAATTAGATAATTTTAAATAAAATATTATTTGTGAGAAAGAAAGTATCACCAAAGAATTAGAATATATCAAAAGGCTACAAGTAACTTGATACACCAAAGAATTAGAATATATCAAAAGGCTACAAGTAACTTGATATTTTATACGAGTTTAATGATATGATTTAAAATATTTAATAATTACGCTTCAATGAAGATCATAAATAGAAAAAATATTGATACTTTTATAAATTTGCTAGTATGTAATTTCTTAATTATAGCTAAAAATAAATTTATTTTTATATTTATTGCGTTTTAACTTCCGCTCATAATTTTAGTGGCAATAATTTTTGCAAAATATATATTTTTTTTACATGAATAGAATCATCTAAAAAAAATCATTGACTTCAAGTTTATATTATAATAATCATAACCTTAATTTAGAGCCTTTGTAAAAATTAACTAAAATATGATCTATAAGGATATTGAATGAAAATTAAACTACATAATAAATTATTTTAGTCCATTTGCTTATTACGTTTATTTCTCTCACACCTTTACAAGAGTACCCTATTCATTTCATTTTAATTATGTATTTTGATAACTGACTAATATAAAAAAGAACTATATATGAGGTTGTTGTTGAAAATCACTGCAAACTTTTATTTTGCATTAAAAGTTAGCTTGAATTTTTTTTTAAGTTAAAGTGATTGTTGACTTAAATGAAGGGAGGTTTAACTAAATAGACATCTAACAAGTGGCAAGAAATGATCAATTATAAAAACTCAAGTGAAATGACCTTAGTAAAAAGAATAAGGGCAAAAATAAAAATATGTAATAAAAAGACACTATTAACTATCATGTATAATAATTTTTTTTTATAAAAAGAAATTAATAGGCCTTTATGAGGACTGCCAAAATGTCAAGATCCTCTCTTATATAAAAGTACAAAGTACAATATAATATAATATTAATTGTATTAATTATATTCAATAATTTAAGTTTAATTATTATTATTATTATTATTATTATTTTATGAAATTACTTGAGATAAGGCGTTATTACTTCTCCAAATTATAGTAAAAATTGTTATGATACACCTAAATTTACGGTAATTCTATGACCTCTTTAAACTCAATTTTACTATATTTTTATTCATCTTTTGTGCTAGTGTGACACCTTGGTCCAACTAAATGATATGCTTTTAAAACATGCACTTTTATGTCACATAACCACAAAAAGTGAATAAAAATACAATAAAATTGAGTTTAGGGGATAATAGAACCCCTGATGAAGCTTGGGCGTGTTATATCAACCTCGGTTATAGTTTAGAAATAATATTGGCTAATCTCTAATTTCTTAATGATAAGTATTAACTTTAATATTATTGGTTTTTCACAATTGATATTAATCAAATACCTATAATTGAGAAAATGAACTTGATCATTTTTGAAGTTGAAATATGAAATCTAAATTTTTAAAATTATGACGTTTGAAATTTGAACTATGGTAACATGTATAATTTACTTGAAAAAATTTAATATTTTGTGAGTGAACTTCTAATGAATCAAAAATTAATCTGAGCTAATTTTTAAGAACTTGAAAAATATTTAGCAATTAAATTTTTTAAATCTATCCAAATTTCATCGCAAAAAGATATTTAAAATAATTTTTCAAAACTAAAGTTTAACTTAATCATATCGTCAATATTTTTCACTGAGCATGATAACAAATTATAATGAAGATCACACTTTGTAATAAATTGTCTTTTCTATTTTGTTTTTAATAAAATTAAACACTAACTTATAACTTTTATAAGTTACGACAATTAACACAAAAGATTTTGATTAGTTTGATAGGGTGTATATGAATAATAATGAATATAGTGTATTAGTATATATATTGGTGACATTATTTCTTATAAACTATTTAGTTTGGCGTATTAGATGAATATAAATAGTATTGAATAGAGTGTATTAGAATAGATATAGTACTATGTATTGTTGATAATGTCATGATTTAGTATGTATAACATGTACTAGTCATACTTAGATTGAAAATATTAACAAATAAAAAGATTGAATATACCAAAGTTAATACATGTATTATTTCCTCTAATATCTCTTACCAAATGACTCCATTTGTATTTTAAGACTCATTTCAGCTAGGAAATCTTAGTAGATCAATTGATTGGTTACTTGAATTTCGCTTTATTGATAAAAGAAATCTTAGTAGATTAGTTAGTTGATTACTTGAGCTTCCACCTTATTAGTAAAATTGCGTAGAATAAACCATTGTGATTCGATCCTTCACCAAACACTGTGTATAGTAAAAGTTTTAGTGCATCCAACTATCTTATTTTAAAATTACAAATTTTACTTTAATCAATACTTTTTATAGATGACAAGTGGATTTATTTGGCCCATCTCTCAATTCAATCAAATAATTATGTAAAAGTCTCATATTTATAATCTATAATATATTAAAAGTGTGAAGATGGTTAGAAAAATGATTTGAACTTTTTGCTCTTCATTAAAAGACTCTTTTTTAGATAAAACTGTCTTGTCACAATTTTTTTAAATTTATTATTTAATTATTTTTTATTATATTAACTAGACTTCCTAAAATATATGAGACTCCTAAAATATATGATAGAAGAATTAATTAATATTTTCCTTTCTACTAGACTTCCTAAAATATATGAGACTCCTAAAATAAATGGTAGGAGAATTATTAATATTTTCTTTTCTACTGTTCAATTAGAAAAATACTC
>NW_025894207.1:0-6348 GCF_002878395.1 Capsicum annuum | reverse complement strand
TGCTTTAATCCATATAAAGTTTTTTTCAATTTCAACACTTTATCTTCATGATTCTTGACCACAAAGCCCAATAGTTGTTCAACATAAACTTCTTCTTCAAGATATCCATTCAAAAATGTTGACTTGACATCTAATTGATGGATTTTCCACTTCATTTGTGCTGCCAAAAAGATCAGCAAATGTATCGTCTCCATGTGGGCAACAAGTGCATAGACTTCTTCATTGTCAATGCCATGTATTTACTTGTAGCCTTTAGCTACGAGTTTTGCCTTGTATCTCTCTACCTTTCCATAAGCATTCTTCTTTTCTTTGTATACCCATTTGACTCCAATTGCTTGATGATCTTTAGGAAGAGTTGTTAACTCCTAAGTGTTGTTCTTTTTTTTATCGACTGAATTTCTTATTTCATGGCTTGTCTCTACCTTTTTTTTATAACAAATTCATCAAAATTCATTGGTTCACTGTCAGCATAGAGACAACACAAAAAATCAAAATTAGTAACTCCTTCTGGGTCATCATAGAGTTCTTGGATGCTCCTCATCCTCTATGGCCTTTCACTTGAACTCTGATCTTGAGAAGAAGGAGACGCAATATTTTTTGGTAAGGTTGCATCCTGTGCAGGTGCCATGGTATCTTGCTCTTCTTCATCTCCAAAAAATGGAAGAAAATCATATGTTCTTTCTTTTTGAGCCTCCTAGCCTTCCCAATTCCATAACGTTTCTTTATCAAATTCAACATCACAACTGACCACCATTTTGTTGTTGCTTGGATTGTATAACTTGTAGCCTTTTGAACTAGTGTCCTAGCCAATAAGCATATACCTGATGATTTGATCATCAAGTTTAGCTCTCCCTTGATGTGGAACATAAGCATAGGCTATGCTCCCAAAAATTCTAAAGTGCTTGACACTTGGCTTTATTCCGCTCCATACTTCTTGAGGTGTTTAATCTTTCACATTTCTTGTTGAAGACCTGTTGCTTAAATAAACTGCACATGAAACATCCTCAGCCTAAAATTCTTTTATCATATTTTTTGCTTTCAACATACATTTAGCCATCTTAAGAATTGTTGTATTCTTTTTTTCTGCAACTCTATTTTCTTGGGGCGAGTAAGGTACCGTTAGAGGGCATCGAATTCTATGAGACTGACAAAAGTCACTAAATTCTTTTGAAGTAAATTTTCCTCCACTATCAAACCTTAAGGGTTTTATTTCATAACCGTTCTTGTTTTCTACAAATGCTTTGAAATTTTTAAAAGCAACAAAAGCTTCTGATTTTAGCTACAAGAAATATACCCAAGTCTTTCTATTGGAATAATCAATAAATAGTAAGAAGTATTTACTTTTACCAAAGAAGGTGAATTTATTGGATCACACACATCACTGTGAACAAGATAGAGTGGATTAGTTTCTCTTGACATGGTTTCTTCAAAAAATTCCTCCTTGCATGTTTTCTAAGAAGACAAGCTTAACACAACTGATTGGGATGATTGATTGATGGAATTCCATCAACCATGTTCTTGTCTCCCATTAATTTGAGAGCTTCAAAGTTCAAATGTCCAAATCAAATGTGCCAACACCACGACTCATTTTGCACATTAGCCTTCAAACACTTTGCATTAATAGTCTTAAGATTCAAAGGAAATAATCTATTTTTTGCCATATACACTTTGGCAATTAAGTTATTACTTGAATCTCTAAGCCGAAGATGCATATTTTTCATATAAATATCATATCCTTTTTTTAAGAAGTTGGCCCAAACTCAAAATATTATTTTTTAGTTTTGGCACATAGTAAACCTCATTGATAAATTTGTGATCACCATTTTTACAGGATATCAAAATTGTACCTATTCCTTCAATTTGAATCTTTGAGGTATATCCAAAAGATACATTACCTATCGTCTTCTTATTGATCTCTACAAACTTGTATTCGTATCCACACATATGATTGCTTGCTCCATTAGCAAGATACCATAAACTGAAATCATTTGTATCATCTTCTGTGAGTGCCATTAACAGTGTTAACTCATCATCTTCTTTGTTGTTATCAACAAGGTTAGCTTTTTCTTCAACACTACTACGACATTACCAAGAGTAATGTCCAAATTTATGACAATTGTAGCACTCAATTTTAGATTTGTCATCATACCTCATTTCATTGGTACCTTGATAATATCCACACCCTCTTTCTCCTCATTGTCCACGACCAAGACCTCTGAATGTTTGGTGGTTTTTATCTTCATTATTGAATTTGTTGATATAACTCCTTCCTCTTCCACGACCTCCACGGCAGCCACAGCCTTGCCATTGTCCAATTCCTCTGTAAGTTTTTCACCTCCAAAATCTTTGAAGGATGCCTGAGTTTTAAGAAGTTGCTCCAATGGCTCTTCTTTTCTTCTTTTTATTTTTTCTTCGTGGGATCATAAAGAACCTTCTAATTGCTCTACTGTCATAGAGTCTAAATCTTTAGACTCCTCAATAGAACACACCACATAATCAAATTTGGGTGATAAAGAGAAAATTTCTACCACACGCACATCATCTACCTCCTCCCCATACCTTCTTAGTTGATTCACAATAGCCATCACTCTTGAACAAAAATCCAAAATGGATTCGTTTTCTTTCATTTTTAAAACATCAAAATCAGACCTTAGAGTTTGAAGTTTTACCTTCTTCACCTTATCAACTCCTTAAAGAGAATTTTTTAAAATCTCTCAAGTTTCCTTTGAGGTGGTTGCATCAGCCACCTTCTCAAATATACCATCATCCAGACATTGGTGGATGAGACTGAGGGTCTATTGATCTTTCTTCCTTGTCTTAATCAAGAAATCTTTTTCATTTTGAGATAGAGTCTCCTCATTGGCGGGTTTTGTATGCCTTTTGTCTATAATGTCCTAAACATCTTGAGATCCAAGAAGGACTTTCATTCGTAGGCACCATTTTTCATAATTTTATTTTGGAAGGTAGGGTACTGAAGAGATAGTGGACTATTATTTGCCATGGCTCTGATACCACGTTGTTAGGAAAATAAATATTCCCACGTAGGATAATATCCACACAAATATCAATAACAGGAAAGTAACAACGACACCAAATATTATAACAGGGGGAATAAAATACCCAATAGAGTAATACAATAATACTGATTACAACTTGGCAATGTCAAAAGACTACTAATCTTTATAAATGAAACAACACTCTTTTTAATTTCTCACCACTCACTACAATATTACTCCCACTACAATATTACTCCCACACTATTATCTCACAGACTATAGAATATATGTGGATTACTCTCTCTTTCTCTCTATTGGTCTCTCTCAATTTTGGTGTGTTTTGGAATGATCGAAACTTCATCTATTTATAGATGAATATTCAAGCTTAAAATAAACAAACATTATGTCACAACACCAAATTATAAATTCATGTTACAGCACCAATCCATGTCACCATATTAGGCATGTTGAAACACTAATTTTCTTTTTATTTTTTTATTTAGTTTATTTTAATTATATTTGATCCCATAGTTACAATGAAGTGAATGCAAACAGATTATACGAACATAAGAACAAACAATTACAAGGAAGTAAAGATAGAAAGATAGACAAATGGAGGTATAATCTTAAGAACCCAAGAACTTGTGATATTCTTGGACCCTTAACACCACACACTACAATCACCCATCTCTTACAATTACACGAGAGGCATCCACCACCCAAGTAGCAACGTATCAATCAAATGCAACACACAAGTGAGTCTACCCTTTTTCTAGGCCCTAGTTTAAATTTTGGACTCTTTCTTTCTCTAGGAGAAGTGTTCTTTCAATAGCATACAATAACTAATGGAATTAAACCCTACAGTGTCCTATTTATACAACATTACAAAAATAGACAAATTGAATCCTCACCTCTTCTCCAAGATAGTACAATTTTCCCTTCCTTAGGATTACATTTCTACAATTTAGGCACTCATTAGCCTTATGCCCCCACCCTTGAGACTTGAACCATTGAAACCCCTTGGGATTGGAAGTAGAATTCACTTTACATTCATACCTTGGAGGATGTTTTTGGAAAACCTCGGTGGCCTCGGGTTGGAAAGCCATGAATAAGCCCTCTTTGATCTCCCTCTCAACCTCTAAAGTTGCTTAGATGATACCATCTATGGTGTTGAATTTGTGAAGCATTATGTGAGTGAAGATGTCCTTGTTTAACCCAACCTTGAAGCACAGAATTTCATGATTTACTTGCTCTTCTTAGTGGTCAAGTTTCAACATCAATTGCTTAAATTTATCATAGTGAGCCATGACACTCTTGCTCTTTTGCCTCAAATTGTACAATTTGGCGAGGAGCTCATGCCTATAAGTCTTGGGAAAGTACCTTTTCCGCATAAGGTTCTTCAATCAAAACCAAGGAGGAGGTTGTCCCCTGATAAAATTATTTCCAAACCGTTTAACATACTCCCACCTCATATTAGCATACCCTTCAAAGTAAGCTATCACATAACAACTCTTCTTTTCCTCTGTGAGATTATTAAGTTGGAATATCTTGTCACACTATGACTCCCATTCAAGATAAGCTTTGGGATAACTCTCACCCTTGAAGATTGGAAGGCTAACTTTGATGGATTTTATCCTTACATCACGGCTTTGGTTCCGTTGTTTGTTCCAATGACCAACTCTACCTTCTCGGCCATGAACTTCCCTCGGATCACTATGCCTTCCCCTTATATCTTCCCCTCTTATATAAGAATCATCATACGGCCCATAGTCATCATATTTTCCTTCCCTACCATAGCCCTCAACATGGATGGGTCTATTTAGTTTAAGTGGAGCTAGTAGTGGTGGGATTAGATTTGGATAGTGAGGTCTTTGGTCAAGTGGAGTTCTGATGGGAGGGTTTAGGTTTGGTGGTGGTATTTAGGCTCCAAGCCCTTCTTGTTGGATTTGGTGAAGTGGAGGATGACTTGTTCTATCTTGTTCTCAGCTTTGGAAGTAAAGATTGGTTTGATTTGTGGAAATTGATGGATATAGTATTTGGTGCAATGTCTCAGGAGTGTTAGTGTAATACCCCAAACTTTTTCTAGCTTAAATTCATTCCTAGAATGTTAAGAGATGTCTTCCAAAATGAATAATATTTGTATCATATAGAACTTTCTAGATTTTGACTTTTCATTATTTGGGAAATGGAGTAAGCTTTCCATCGACTCAAAATTTACCCAAATCCGACACTTGGTGAAGAAGTTGGAGCATTTTTAAGTTGGCAGTGTGCCAACTGGGCAAAAACCACATCATGGTGAAGGAAAATTTCATAATTATCACTTATCAGTACACTACCATGATGTTGGCGTGTTGCAGCAAGGTCCAAATTCTCATTTGTTAATTTCTGGTGGACCTCCGCGATATTGGTGCATCGCGAAGAGGTCCATTTTTCTAATTGTCGAATTCTAGTAGCCCAACGCGATAGTGGCGCATCGCGCCGAAGGCCACAATGGCATTTCTATAAGGCACCACGATGGTGTATCATCGTGTTGAAGTTCCAGGTCCCAAGTGTTAAAATCCAATGGGAGAACGCGATAGCTTTGCATCGTGGAGGACCCCAATTTCCCATTCGTCAGTTTCAAGTGAGCCACCGCGATTGTCGCGCGTCATGGTGGCTCATTAAATAGAGACCCCAGTTCATTTTTTCAGTTTTATTTAGAAGTTAAAAAGGGTATTTTGGACTTTTTCCAGCCCCTGATTCTGTCCAAACACAAGATTTTAGGCTATTACAAGCATCTTATGAGATTTTTCTCAAAATTTCTCTCAACCAAAAACCCTAAGCTTCAAAACTCAACCTAAAGAATCCAAAGATTCCACCATCCTTTTTTCAAATTAATTCAAGAGTCAAGATTCCCAACATAAGAATTCCAAGAACCATCATTCAAGAGCACAAATAGGGTCTCAAAAGCAAACTTGTTCATTTAGTTCATCATCCAAGGTATGTGGTGTTTTGGACAAGGATAAATCTTTTATCCCTGTTCCCAAAAACATACTTTCAATTACAAATTTTCTTAATTTTTTATGATTTCCATAAAATTGAAGTTAGGGTTTATATCCAATGTTGCTAACTTCATGATTTTGAGATTTTAAGTGATTTGGATATTGAATTACATGTCTACATTCGAAAAATTAATGCATATGATCATATTTTCCAAATTTTAAGTTGAATTATGAGTAACTGCATTATCAAGCATGAGCTTTATGGTGTTTAACATGAAATTGAAGAATGGGTCATTAAGCCCTAGTTTGTATGTTGCCATTTCAAGAATGACTATGTTTTAACAATCCCATGATTTGCTATTTTCAGGTTT
>NW_025894206.1:0-4896 GCF_002878395.1 Capsicum annuum | reverse complement strand
GCTATTATAGATGTTTTGTTGAGGGTTTCTCATCTATTACATCTCCCATGTCTAGATTGACCCAAAAGAGAGTTAAGTTTCAGTGCTCAAATTCCTGTGAGAAGAGTTTTTAGATGTTGAAGACTCGACTCACTTCGGCCGTAGTCCTAGCATTACCTGAAGGTACAGATGGGTTTATGGTGTATTGTGATGCCTCCAGAGTTGGTTTGGGTTATGTTTTGATACAGACAGGTAAGGTCATAGCCTATGCCTTAAGGCAACTTAAGCCTCATGAAAAGAATTATCCAACCCATGATCTTGAGTTAGCTGCTGTTGTGTTTGCTTTGAAAATATAGAGACATTATTTGTATGGTGTACGTGATAATGTGTTCACGGATCACAAAAACATACAGAATGTGTTTACTCAGAGGGAGTTGAATCTTCAGCAGAGAAGATGGTTAGAATAATTGAAAAATTATGATATGAGTATGTTGTATCATTCGAGCAAGGCCAATGTAGTGGCAGACGCCCTTAGTAGATTGTCTATGGGCAGTGTTGCTTATGTGGAGAATGATAAGAAGGAGTTAGTTAGGAAAGTTCATCGGTTAGCTAGATTGGGTGTAAGATTAGTTGATTCAGCTGAAAGGAATGTTTGGATTCAGAGTAGTTTTGAATCTTCTCTAGTTTTGGAAGTGAAAGAGAAACGAGATAAGGATTCTAGTTTGGTCAAACTGAAGGAGTCAGCTAAAGCCCAAAAGGTAGAGGTTTTCTCCCAAGGGGAAGATGGTGTGTTGAGATACGAGAGTAGATTGTGTGTTTCTTGTGTTGATGATTTAAGGCAGCGGATTATAGCGGAAGCACATGGTACGCGTTATTCCATTCATCTAGGTACTACCAAGATGTACCGCGACTTGCGGGAAATCTATTGGTGAAGTGGTATGAAGAAAGATATAGCAGAATTTGTAGCCAAGAGTGCGACTTGTCAACAGGTTTAGGTAGAGCATCAAAGACCTAGTGGTTCGTTGCAAGAGTTTGGTATCCCAAATTTGAAGTGGGAAGAGGTGAATATGGATTTTGTGACTGATCTGCCCCATTCGCGTTGTCTGTGTGATTCGATTTGGGTTATTGTAGACAAATTGACTAAGTTAGTGAATTTCTTGCCAGTCCATACGCCTTACACAGCTGAAGATTATGCCAAGATTTATATCAGAGAGTTAGTCAAATTTCATGGAGTTCCTTTATCAATCATCTCCAATAGAGGTACTCAGTTTACCTATCAATTTTGGAGAGCTATTTAGAAGGGTCTTGGTACCAAAGTTCATCTCAGTTTAACTTTTCATCCGCAGACAGATGGTCAGGCAGAAAGAACCATTAAGACTTTGGATGATATGTTGAGGGCGTGTGTTCTTGATTTCAAAGGAAGTTGGGATAAGCATTAGCCGTTGATTGAGTTCGCTTATAATAACAGTTATCATGATAGCATTTAGATGGCTCCGTTTGAGGCTCTTTATGGATGGAAATTACTACACAAAAAAGTATTTAGCGATGAAATTTACTGACAGATCATTTTTCGTCACAGTTTAGCGACAAATTAGAGACGAAAATATCAATTTTGTTGCAAGCATAGAAAGTCTCTTTTTAATTTATGATATAGCAACGGATCCAAGATGATTTTTTTCGTCACCAAATTTCCGCGCAAAAATTTTGCGTCTTATTTCGTGACGAATTTAGCAACCAATTATGTGTAATCATTTTAATTAATTTGTAGCAACGGATTTAGCAACAACTATATGCATCATTATCATTTATAATATTTCTATAAATTTTATTTATTATTAGCGAAAAAATTATCCGTCGTAAGTATTTATAATTATTAAAATAGTATATGTTTATATTCTTAAAACATATTAGGGAATTCTCATTTCAACTTCCATCTACTGCATCTCTCTCTATACCGCCTCTCTCTAAAATTTTCAATCTCTAAAATGCATCAAATTTGTATGCCTGTTTGGTAGCTTGAATCAGTTAGGGATTTATGTTCTATTTCTCTCTACTTTCTGTCTCTTAAATTATGTTCGAAGAATCTGAGAAATTGAGTTTTCATTACTCATTTTTTTTAGCTTGAGATTTTTTTTATGTTTTACTCGTAAATCTATGATTTTTGTGAATTTTATTTACTTTCTGGTGGGTCTACTACTTTACCCGCTTCTGCATTTGTGATTTTTTTGGATCTGTGGACTGAATCTAGGGTGCACGCAAGCATTTGGTAGTAAATCTGTATATTTTCATAGAGGTTTAATTTTTATTATTTTTTGGTTAATATCCCAGAAACTGAAGTGTTGAGGAAGTGAAGAGTAGGTGAAAAAGCACTGGAAAAGTGTGTTATGGACCTGACTGAAATTTTTACTTTCAATAATTTAGCCTATCAGGTAAAATATTCTTGGTAAATTTGATTTTTTTATATGTGTTGGTAGGAGAAATTGAGTATTTTGATATTTATCATTTTTATTGTGAACGGATTATACGAAAATATTGGCATTTGATAATGGCTAAAAAGTTAAAAAACCATATCTATTGAGTCTTAATTTCCCAATGCATGAATAATCTTGTTTGTTTTAAGCTCTGTTTTTGCAACATGTTTGATAAAGGGGATATCTATCATTGGATTCACTAATTCTTTGAGGGGTTTAGGTTGGCCTAATGAAGCTGTTGTGTTTGCATTGGGTACACTTCGTATTATTGAGCTTCATGCAGCTATTCCTGTTAGTTATTGGTTGCAACTTAAGCCTGTTGTATTGATAGTTTTCTCTATTCTTGGATAAGTTAGAATGCCCTTTTTCGCTTTCCAAAATTAGTATATGTCTATTTGATATTGCCCGAAACATATCTCCTATGTTCCATGAAGAATGCAACATACAGTTCCATTGTCAAAGTTGTTCATACTCGGGAAGCCCTTGAGCTAATGAGCAACAGGTAACAGTAAAAAATCTTAACAGGAAGGATCCTTTTTGATAAGTTACTTTCATTTGACCTGGCTAAACTTCCCTGTAATGTCTTTATGCTTTTGATACTGAATTAAATACTCATGTTTCAATTTTACTTACGAGAGTTGGTTTACACTTTCAGTTATAACATAGCATGGATGGCGCTTCTACTAACTGGTATGAACTCATGGATAAACTTCTGATATTAAGGAAACATAATACCACGGAGAATGAAGAGATGAAGTCTATGAAAGAAAAGTTGTTGGAGTTGATTGATTTGTATTATGATGCTATAGACGCTCCAAAAAGTAGGAATAAGGTTAGTTGCGCTAACCGGATCTCTGTTTGGTATGTTTTATTAACAATCCTATACTTGATCACTATGCTCATTAAGTGTTTCTACTTTTCTGCTCCCTAAATATTTTCTATTAGTGTGATGTCTCTCTTGCCTGAAAACTTAAGATTGACTACCATGTTGTCTAAAGAAAATATGTGCATCTAATCGATAAGCGATTGACAATCTAATCTTGCTTCCGAATCTAGAGTAGGATTGATAGAATTTTTTTGTTTATGTTTTTAATCTTGATTAGGCTCCATGGCATAGGAGTAAGGTCATTGTATAGACTCTACCTCCTTACACCCTACTTGTGGGATTATTTTGGATATGTTTTGTTTTAATCTTTTTGGGTTATCAAGTTCTTGTCTTACGACTACTCTAACCACTGGTCTTCATCCCAAAGAGATTGAAAGTAGACAAGTTTCCACATTTCTTACAAAAGAAAGAAAGGTATCACCCTACCTCAGTCCTAGGAGAAATCTATGACCGGGTTGAGAAATTAAAAGTTGAAGAACCAGTTGTTGTAGGCAAGTGTTTGATCTATGTACTGATCAAAAATTTTCCATTGCTTACTGGTTGTGGATTCGATATATCTTGTTTTTTTGTATTTCCAGAAATTAAGAAGCTCTCAGCTTTTGAGGTTGGAATTCCTGCGGCATGCTTGAGGTTATGGGAAAAAAGGTATAAAAATTACAGATTTGAGATGAAGGAAGAACTGAACACTAGCCGTGAATAAAAAAATGACTTAGCTGACCAGGTTATTAAAAAGAACAAATAGGTAAAACCTTCTCCTCTCAATCTCAATAAATTTAATTTCGATAATTTCATTACGTAAATACATAAATAGACACTCAAACTTGGCCTCAGCTGGCAAGTAAGCACTTTATTTTTTGCAAATAATGTTTGGAATAATGTTCATGCTTGAATATACTTAAATACAAATTCAAAAGTGAAAAATGAGTTGGAAAACAAGTTATAAGGTGTTTTCCAAATTTGAAATACAACTTTAAGTTGAATTTTCATTTTAATGGCAAAACGCTGAAGAAAGTGAAATTTTTTTCCAAAAAAGTGAATAATTTTTATGGACAAACAAGTACTTAAATTATATATAGTTCGAGTCGAAGGCAGTGGATGCATTCGCTGTGCGAAAACATACATCCGTCTTTGCGTATTAGGAAATTTAGAGACTGAAACTAACACAGAATCTCTTATTTTTGTTATGCCAATTTTAGAGCTCTGGTAGTTCGTGCTCAACCTTTACATGGATTGTGACTATGTTATACAATGCAGAAATTATCTGTACAACATATATCAAGTTGAGCTTGAGGTTCTATTTTTGTTTTACTACTATCAGGATGTGCTCTTAGAGACTCTTTTATATTCTGGAGCTAGTTCAACCACTGTGAATGAAGAAGAAAGCAGTGAGAGAAGTGACGAGGTAGTGTCTCTATTGTTTAATTCATTAATGCTTCTTTTAGATAGGAAGAATCAAATAGGCTTTTGTTGTTTCTGCGTCTGTTTCCATTCCCCTGCACTTAATGCCTCTTAACAAATGAATATCCATATTGGTTCTTTGTTATGTATCTTTTTTAATAA
>NW_025894205.1:0-3826 GCF_002878395.1 Capsicum annuum | reverse complement strand
TTTTTTCCATTTACCATCTATAAATGATTCCTAGAACTACCATAACTATCCACTCTGAGCTTTTTCCTATTTGAATAAATAATTATCATAGCCAATCACTTCGTCCTCAGACTACCCTAAAATCAACAAATCTTGTTGCAACATTAGCCAATCATTATAAAAGGGCAACCCACCCCTCAATAAAAGGTTATACAACTACAACTAGCTTTTTTATGCAAAAGTCACCCCAAATCTGACTTCTAAACTTGTGAATTCATATCACTAACTTCTAAAACATATTACTACCAATAGGTCATGACACAATAAGATATAATACTACTTGGGTGGTATTATTGTTCCATCATTATGCCGCATATCTCTATCCAAAATAATGTTATCTGTAACAAGGATTCTGATAGGGATTGAATACACTCATTACCTTAGGCTCAAAAGCATGATAGATATAGATAGAGGTATACAATGGAATAAAAACACTTTGAAGAACTACTGGAATCCTCTCAATTCCTTGTGCTGATTCATCAACTTATGGTTAGCTCAATTGGTATAGATAACCTCATAAGGAATCTAGACCTTTGAACTTATACCACTGAGATAACGGGATATGACCAATACTATTAATGAAAATAAGGAATTTGGATAAATTTCATAAGGAAAACACTATCATACGATATAGAGTATGAAAGAATGAGAAACATCTCCTGAATGCCCGGTATCCTCCTGAATATAAGTGTTTTACACAACACACCCATAAGCAACACTTTACTAGACATAGATTCATAGACATCCTGGGACCATGAATTGTGCTTTGATACGAAGCTTGTCACTACCCATACCAAAACCTTGGCCACGATAGACATCCTGCATCACTCTTATGTAATACAGTACAGAAGATAAATAGGAAAAATGATAATATCATAATCAAAGTTAATACTTTATGATAGAACTCGACAAGGAGGGTATACAGGAACTGCTCGGTTATGATATTTTAGAAATATATGTCAGCAGATTTAGTCAAGTTAGAGATGACTAATTCTGATATCACTTTCGGCATGGATTGAATTCATTCCTGCTACGTCATAGTCGACTGCAGAAATAGGATAGTTTAGTTTTATTTCCTGAATGAGCCCATCCTAAAGTGGAAAGGTAGAACTTTGTCTTTCAGGGGCCAGCTTATTTCCTATCTTCAGGCAAGGAAAATGATTTCTAAATGGTGTGTGTATCACCTCGTGTATGTTAAAGATTCCAGTTCCGAATATCCCAGTCTCGAATCAGTCCCAGTGGTTAATAAATATTCGGACATCTTTCCTGAAGATCTTCTAGGTATTCCTCCTGAAAGGGAAATAGAAATCCTAAAAGACCTTCTCCTAGATACTCAACCTATTTCTATTCCGCCATACAGAATGTCACCAGTAGAACTCAAAGAACTGAATGATCAGTTGATGGATCTCTTAGAAAAGGGATTCATCAGGCTCAGTGTATCTCCATGGGGTGCGTCAGTCTTATTCGTGCACAAGAAAGACGGTTCTCTTCACGAGTACAACTTAGGCGACAAGTCATAGGCCCTCTTCAAGAGTCACATAGTCCTCTTCAAGAGTCACATAGTCCCAATCGTACCCAAACCAATGATGTATCCCAATATTTTTTTTTGGATAATGACTTATCCCTTATGAGTTTTAAGGTCTTTTCATGAGTCGTAGGGTGTGACTCATTACCATTCTATTGATGTGGCCCTTAGTTTCTACCCGATTTTTGAGTCGCGGTGATGACTTATGACTAGTGACCATAATTTGTTACCTAACCTATAGTGACAAACAATAAATTTTGCATGTTTTAAGTGGGGTTATTTTGGTATTTTCCTTCCACTCCATTAGTTTACATGACTTAAAACAACCTAAAGGACCCCATAATTCTTCATTACTTAATCATAAACATCATTCTCTCTTCTCAAACTTCTAACACAAGGAAATAACTAAGGTTTCTAAGGATCAAACACCTAGGGTTCAATCGATGGTTTTCTCTCCAAATCTCTTTGTTATCCAGGTATTAGTTAATTGAAAACCATAAACTTTATGTTGTTTAATATGGTGCAAGTATGAAACCCATCTATACCTTAAAGAATGCGTGCAAGGTGTTTGATAAAATGCTTAGGATGCTAGAAATACATGTTTTTATGTTTCTATGATGTCTAAATGACAAGCTATATACTTCAATATGAATTCCATGCTTATCATGTGTTGCTGTTGTGGTGGTATGAAGCATGCAAGATAATGGAGATATACGATATGTACATGAAATATATCAATGCATTCCTGATAATGTTTAAGATGTTGAATAACTATATGACATATGATACCCCTTACTAATGATATTATGAATTGTGGACTGAAATCTTATGATAAAGTCATGTCATGTGTCAGTTTCGTTCTATCGTGTCAGGGGGGTATTCGTACCCAAAAAACATAGTTGTCATGGGCCCACTTCACGAGTCACATAGTCCCAATCGTATCCAAACCAATGATGTATCCCAATATTTTTGTTTGGATAACGACTTATCCCTTACGAGTTATAAGGTCTTGTCATGAGTCATAGGGTGTGACTAATTACCATTCTATTAAGGTGGCACTGAGTTTCTACCCATTTTACGAGTTGTAGTGATGAATTATGACTAGTTACCACGGTTTGTTACCTAACCCATAATGACCAACAATAATTTTTTGCTTGTTTACGTGGGGTTATCTTCGTATTTTTCTTCCACTCCATTATTTTACATGACTTAAAACACCCTAAAGGACCCATAATTCTTCATTACTTAATCATAAACATCATTCTCTTTTCTCAAACTTCCAATGCAAGGAAAAGACTAGGGTTTCTAAGGATCAAACACCTAGGGTAGTATGAGTTGTTTTCTCTCCAAAACTCTTTATTATCCAGGTATGTATCTCTTCCTTGAATCATTTTTATAAAAAATATTTTTCTAATTTTTATCCATATAGTTTTAGTGGTTGAATTTTAAATGTGGGTTTAGGAATTTGGAATGACTATCTTAGGAATTGATCTCCTATGGTTTTGAATTGGTTATTCATGCTTTATCTTATGATTTTTGAATTGAATGTAATACCTTACAAAATCCAAACCAATATTAGAGCCATGTACCAAGCTCATGCGTACTAAATCATGGTTATTTTATAGTTTTGTGAGTAGTTTAGATGTATATTAAGGCTTCAAATAACTCCCAGCTATCAGACGAATCAAAACATTCCTTACAGATCGTATTCTTTAGAAGGATATTGGTATAGTAAAATTCAAATGATCATATCTATTATTATACTTGGAATTTTTGAGCTCACGACCTATCAACATATAGATAATTGAATTATATTTCCAACGATATCAATTTCACCTATATCCGATATCGGAGCAAAGAGTTATTCCTATTTTACTCAAACATATCAGGCTGGAAATCGTGTGACGATATTCATGGTAGCTTACCACATTTGTGATGAACTACCATGAAGGTCGTCAGCCTTAGGCAGAAACTAGCTCCTAAGTGATGACATTCGTGGTAGCTTACCATATTTGTGGCGCCCTATCACGAAGGTCGTCAGCCTTAGGCAGGATCCAGCTCCGATGTGACGACATTCGTGATAGTTTACAACATTTGTGACGCCCTACCATGAAGGCCGTCAGGCTTAGGCAGAAACCAGCTCCTAATTGACGATATTTTTGGTAGCTTACCACATTTGTGATGCCCTAACACGAAGATCGTCAGACTTAGGCAGAAACCATCAATTCCAGCTCCTAAAATCATGTGCTAGGTGAGCATGAT
>NW_025894204.1:0-3271 GCF_002878395.1 Capsicum annuum | reverse complement strand
AGCTGCACTTCTTGCACTTGGTTAGTGTTGATCCTTTTCTAATACAATCCCTTATCATTATCTTAAAAAGAAACAACAAAGTGTAAGTTCAAATAATGACATGCAAAGTGATCACAACTAGAAAACTAACAATTCATAAAACACACCTTTACATAATCAGCAATTTTAGAGACAGATTCTTCTTTCAAAGATTCAGTAACTGATAATACTTCATCAGTTTCTACGGATGTTCTTTCAGGTGCATCAATCTGTCCAAAGCAGTATAGCATTAAATGACATAACAAGTCACAAAAGGAAATATAGCTATATAACTAAGGTGACAAGAAAATGACAAACATGGAGAATAAGATCAGTGAACAGTTTTCTTGTCCTCAAAGTCAAAAGTGCAAGCCACCGGGACAATGCCGTGAGCAGAAAGGAATTGAGAATAGGAAAATAACTCTGAGAAAGACATTGGGGGATTAAGACTCGGGGATAGAAATAACTCTATGAAAACCAAATACAGTATGAACAGAAACTATGGTTCTACACACAAATTGTCAACAGATGTGCTAATCATATGAAACCTCAACACTAATGGACTATGAATCTATGCGCATCGAACTAGTTCCATTCGTTGTTAAAACCTAGTAGAAGTACTTTAATTGAAATACACAACAAAACATTGGGGGAAGTGGGAGAAAACTAACAATTCATTAGACATACCTTTACACAATCAGCACGTTTAGAAGCAGATTCTTCCTTCAAAGGTTCAGTAGCTGTCTGTGTAGAACCATAGTTTCTGTTCATACTGTATTTGGTTTTCATAGGATTATTTCTGTCCCTGAGTTTAGTTCCCCCAATGTCTTTCTCAGAATTATTTTACTATTCTCAATTCCTTTCTTCTCACTGCATTGTCCTGGTGGCTTGCACTTTAGACTTCGAGGACAGGAAAACTATTTATCGATCTTATTCTCCATGTTTGTCATTTTTTAATCACCTTTTATTATATAGCTAAATTTCCTTTTGGGACTTGTTATGTCATTAAAAGCTATACTGCTTTGGATAGATTGATGCCCCTGAAGGAACATCCATAAAAACTGAGGAATTATTATCATCTTTGAAGGAAGAATCTGCTTCTAAACGTGCTGATTATGTAAAAGTGTGTTTTATGAATTATTAGTTTTCTCCCACTTCCTCCCAATGTTTTTTTGTGTATTTCGATTTAAATACTATTACTAGGTTTGAACAACCAATTTAATATCTACCTTATCAAAGAAACTAGGTTTGAACAACCAATGGAACTAGTTGGGTGTGCATAGAATCATAGTCTCTTAGTGTGGGTTTCATATTATTAGTACATCTCTTGACAATTGGTGTGTTAAACCATAGTCTCTGTTCATAATGTATTTGGTTTTCATAGAGTTATTTCTGTCCCCGAGTCTAATTTCCCTAATGTCTTTCTCAGAGTTAGATTTCCTATTCTCAATTCCTTTCTGCTCGCTGTCCGGATGGCTTGCACTTTTGACTTTGAGGACAGGAAAAATATTTATCGATCTTAGTCTCCCATGTCTGTCATTTTCTTGTCACCCTTAGTTATATAATTTATTTCCTTTTGTGACTTGTTCTGTCATTAAATGCTATACTGCTTTGGACAGATTGATGCACCTGAAGGAACAGCTGTAGAAACTGAAGACGTGTTATCAGTTATTGAATCTTTGAAGGAAGAATTTGCTTCTAAACGTGCTGATTATGTAAAGGTGTGTTTTATGAATTGTTAGTTTCCTCCCCCCCCCCCAATGTTTTGTTGTGTATTTCGCTTAAAGTACTTTTACAAGGTTTGAATAACCAATGGAACTGTTTGTCTCATTCCAGAAAAGGGCAGAAGAGAATGCACAAAAGTTGTATGATGTGATGACGAAAAATCTTTTTAAGTTTTCAACAGAGAGAAAAAGTCTTATAGTTCTTGGTGTGGATATTACCACTGATCTTCTATCTAAGAGACAGCAGAATGCAATTAATTTGCAAAATGGGATTGGTTCCAGCAATGGAGATAATGATAGCAATAGTTGTGAAGATGATGGATATGCCTCTCCGAAAGCTCTTCTAGGAACTATCATTGCCGGCAATAATGCTGTATGTCCCATTAAACTTCCTGCAGTGGAAAGACTGCCTCGATATACTACATGGGTTTTTTTGGATAGGTATGTTAAATTACCTTGATGGACAAGACACATGGTCTTCAAGCTTGATTTGTGCCTCTTCTTTCCCTTATCTACTCAATTTTAGCTTGCTTCCTATATAAATTTTGAGGTTCTTTCATCACTTCCAGTAGGGCATGCTGTTGAACCTTATAAATGTCTATAATATATTTCTTGATGATCTTCAACTTACAATTTATCAATTATTTTCCTTACGGAGTACATTTTTAGGTGTTAACTGTTGCATCTGATCATACAAGGGATGCATTCACTGGAACGTTGAATCACCCGTGCCCACCCTTTACAGAGGCTTTGATCTTAGTGTCTTGTATTTATCACCATACAAATTTAAAATCATCTGCTTCTAGGCTTCTGTATAATACTAATCCTCTATCTTAGAAATGTTTTATTTTGCACTATGGAATTTTATTTGATACCTGTTCTCAGAAAGATGTCATATTGACTTACTTGATTAGAATGCCAATGCCATTTAAATTTTTTCCTCCTCGGCGGGAATAACTTTGATGATGTCATCCTTGTTTTGCATCCTAGTTTCACTAGTTTTAGGTGACGGCCTATTGAGTCCATCTTCATGTCCCTCTCCTTCTTTCTATAGCTTTTTTTCCAATGAGGAAGTCTTCCGCTTTTTAGTGTTGTCTTTTGATTTTAAGTTTCCAATAACATTGTTAATCATGATTCTAGTACTTGTAACAATCCAAGATTTCAATTCTTGTTGAAGACCATTTTTCTTATTTAATTCCCACCCCCACAACTCTCTCGTATTGTGTGGAAGACACACTTATATCATTAGACTATTGCTTTGGCTATTGTTGAAGATTATAGTTTTCTTGTTATTTTGGAACTGTCCTGATCCTACTTTGCGTGGCGCAGAAATCAGAGGATGACCGCGGACCAATCAGTGGTTGGTCGTAGAAGAATTTATTATGACCAGAACAGCGGAGAAGCTCTAATTTGCAGTGATAGCGAGGAAGAATTACTTGAAGACAAAGAAGAAAAGAGGGAGTTTGTAGAGTCTGAAGATGTTATGCTGCGGTTGGTATAATTAAGCTACGTGTACTGGATTCAATCTA
>NW_025894203.1:0-1005 GCF_002878395.1 Capsicum annuum | reverse complement strand
ATTTAATTAAATTTCAACTCTTAAATTAGAAAAAAATATTGAAATTCCGATGACTTATAATAAGAAAAGGACCAATATTTAATACCAATTGTTGGGGTGCGTGTAAGGATTACTTAAATAGATCTATTATAACTCTAATGGATCTAGTTTTATTTGTGCGTGGATGTTTCTTAACTTTTCTAAATATTTTTATTTTTAATTTATTTATTTTAGTTTTATTGATGTTCATATGTTGGGGGGTGATTAAATGGTATTTGATTAAATGTTTTACTGTAATATTCTTTACTTTTTTCTCTTAGTCTTTATAATTCTTGTATATTATTTTGAAAGTATTCTAAATACTCGGTATCTTTTGTTCTAAAATATTCAATTAAATTCTCTTTCATAAGTATTTCTGTTAATCTTATTTCTTCCATATCTTGTCTCCAATATTTTAAATATTCATAGTTTATTATTTTATCCTAAAGTAGTTGTAATACTGCAAATTTCTTTGTAATAATTTATTCTAATTGTACTGTATCTGATATTAAATTCTAGGTTATTTATTTCGTTAATTATCCTATCTTTTGCTTCTATGAATAATTCTATGTCTAAATCATATTCTAAACTGTCTTTTAATCCTAGTTGTTTCATGATTTTATCTATCCAAATTAATCTTTCTTTTAATTGTTTTCTTCCTTTTCTAAGCTGGTTTCTATAATTAATTTCTTTGTATAACCAACTTTGTTTTTCTCTAACTCTTTTAATATATTCTAATATTTTTAATCTGAATAATAACTATTATTATCTGAGTAATAATTATCTGAATAATATAAACTAAGATCATGCATATCTTCTAACCATTCTAGACTTAATGATTCTTCATGAAATATTTTTTCCATACTATTTTCTTTATGTCTTCTATTTCTAAGTCTATAATGATATATAAAACAAGTATCTTAATTTCATCAGATATATAGCTTGTCATATGAACAATATGACAAGCTATATATCTGATGAAATTAA
>NW_025894202.1:0-1622 GCF_002878395.1 Capsicum annuum | reverse complement strand
TCTTATTACTCTTAAAACTCAATTTTAACATATTTTTGTCACCTTTTTGTATTGATAGAACACTTTTATTACATAAAAAGGGAACTCACATAAAAAATGTCACATCAGCTAAAAAAAGGACAAAGATGCATTAAAATTGAGTTCGAAAGGATGGTAAGACCTCTGTAAAGTTGAAGTATGCTGTAACAAGCAAGACATGAATAGGAAAAAGGCATTAATGTTTCATACAATATTTTTGATTAAAAAAATAATTTGATTGAACTATCAAGTTCCTGATGAGGTCATTGAATTATTACGAATAAAAGATGACGTTTTTTAGGTCATTGAATTATGACGAATAAAAGATGACAGTTAATAGTGACAATGCTCTTTGACGCCTTTTTCTTTCAACAAATGTGAAATTGAAATTGCACCTTTTTGACTCTTTACTTCCTTTTTTCCAACAAATGTGAAATTGAAATTCTTTTTTGACTATTTCCTTCTCTTTCTTAAAGAAAAAAAATCAAGGTAGGTTTATAGTTTATACCTTCTCCATTTCATAATAAATAAATTGTTAAATAGTATTTTTGATGTTTCAAAATAAATCCTTATGACTCGTCCAATCAAGGACGGAGCCAGCCTTCTGTTCGAAATTCGACGAAAAAATATATTATTTATACATGATTAAAATAATTTTTTATATGGTTATAGTAGATGTTGAATAAACCCTCTTCAGCTAAGTTTTCTTTGAATATGAAACCCCCTTAATTAAAATCCTAAATTTTATTTAAATATGAAACCTCTTTCGATGAAATCCTAGACAAAATATTGACTCGCCTATTTATATTCTGATCGCTGAATATTTGGTAATGTTTTTTGGCCATATCTCTACTTTTTCTTATTTTTGGTGCCTAATGAATAACATTTTCAAGAAACACTTAAAAAGTTCATCCTTGTTTTCAGTAATAGCTGAAAGGAATATCTATTACACCTCAAACTAATCTATGAAATACTAAGATTCCAAAAGTTGTTTGCAAGGCAATCCAAATGCTCTTTTGGAACAAATAGGATCAGGTATCTTGGTCATTCATTTCAGAAGATGGTGTGCCTATTACCTATAGATCCAGTAATATTCCATGCAGCAAGGTCAACTTATAGCTTATATGAGCCTCTCCTTAAATCTGGATCTTCTGGCATTAGTGTTAGACATAAACACGTAGAGTAACATAGGGACAAATATTTTTCAGTAAGAACTGAACGAAAGGGCGTAAAGTTCTTATTAGACAAAAAGCTATTATATTGAAATGGATATCGAATGCAATTTGATTTTTCTATTGAATATAAAAAGGTACGACAGAGAAGCAACAACATTTTGGAGAGTCCAAGCAACATAACATAAATCTTCTATATATAGGTGGAAAAAAAAAAATTGAGATAAGAGATCAACCAAATGACAAAGATAACATAGATGACTTATAATAATTAAATAACCAAACGATCCCTAAATCAAACAGATGAATTTCAGAATAACTAATCTCAGCTTTACTGATTCCCCACCCTTGTTCAACACTTTTCGTATACAGTCTACCAAATAAATTCTTAATTTAACCATATAAAAGATCATCAACATTTACAACAAACAT
>NW_025894201.1:0-2156 GCF_002878395.1 Capsicum annuum | reverse complement strand
GTAATGAGAAGGAAATTGAGGTAGGGTAGTCCAAAAGTTCAGTATGATGACCTGATGTGCTCGAGAAACAAGAGCAAAGGATGATAATGTGCTTATTGAAGGCATCATTATTTATTTTTTTTGAAAAAGAAGAGATGTGTTTATTGAAGGCAATCACAGACACTTTCTGGAAGTATATGAGACAATATAGGTGAAGTGTGTAATCGTCCATCTCTTCTAATGGGGAAAGTTATCCAATACCTATACTAGTGAGAGGAGGCAAGCATCCAGAGGAACATTTGACACGCTGCCAAGTTGTACTGCCGTTATTCCCAAAAGAAAAAAGCATTCCTTCTTTTGATGTTGTATAATGTCGCTTTCCATCAGGGAAATAATTGTTTGTACCTATAGCCTTAATAGCTTCTCAGGTAGATTGTGGTGTAGAGAAACTCTTCTGCTCTCTCACTTCTACTCTTTTCTGTGTTATCCTGTGATTTGCCCCTGCCTGCTTTGTTGTTATACTTTCTTTTATTTAGGGGATTGTTGTGTTTCCTTTTTTTCCCTTCCAGTTGCAGGTGGTTGAGCATTATTGAGTTGGTTTAGTTGAAAATATTACACTATGTCATGCTCTTTCGATTTGCATTCTTATTTAATTGAAGTCGTTGATATATAAACCGAATTGTTTATCATTAGGCATTGCGTTTAATTGTTTGTGTCCTGGATTCTGCAGTACTATTATGAACCGGTATCTGGGAAAAGATTCCGGTCAAAGCCTGATGTGCTTCATTTCCTGGAAACGGGTGGCAGGTGCAAGAGGAGCACTGGCGGTGATGCTACAGTGAGTGAATCAAAACATTAATAACCTATTACCTCTATGTTTGTACAAGTCTTCCCATTGCTACAAAGAAACGTACATCTTCTTGTATGTTTTGATGATTCTATTCTTTTTGCAGCCATCTGAGACCCCCAATAGCAAGAAACAGAAGAAAAGCAGCTCGATGAAAGAAGAAAAGAAAACTACTTCTTCTTACTCTGATTCTTTGAATCCGCCACAGAGCGTTTGCTGGGTTCTGATGGATAGTGCTGCAGAGACTTTGACACCTTTTATTCATGGCAAAATGATTCCTGAAGGCCAAAAACAAGAATGGGATGCAGTCTTCTCGACTGTGTCTCAAAGGAATGCAAATAGGGATGCGGGCGTCTCTAATGTGCGCTAACCAGTTAAAGAACCTGTCTCAGAATCTGGCTAGGTTAGACAGTGTGTCAAATCTCATCTGAATTGGGCTCACTTTCTTTTGGTTTTAGCATAGGGACCTCATAGTTGTTGATGGCTTCTTGCTTTGGCGTAGGAATAGGCAAAAGGTGTTCCACCTAAACTATCTTCATGATGTTCAAGTATGGTCTGTTATTGGTGTCGTTGAACCAGTGAATTTGAAGCATTTTACTAGGATGGACATATGTGAAAAATTGTCTCAAGTATGAAAATACTGTAGTTATTGAGTATGAGCTGGTCTTATCTTATGCTTGTGAATGACAAGGTTATTTTATCACAGGTCCAAGCTATGGAAGCGGTTACTAATGCTTGCGTTGGGGTAGGCTGTTTATAGTGCACCATTTTAGGTGTAGCTCCTGAAGTGTGACCTTTGATTATGCATGAATGCGGGATGTTTGGATCACTCCCCTAGACTGTGTTCTGTTGGTACTGTGCTTTTATTGTAGTGTAATTTCATTTTTGTCAGTAGCTAGTTTGTAGAAATTTTTCCAACCTGATTGTGTCTAAACCATATTTAGAAACTGTAGTTTTATAACGGCAAGTTTCTTTTTATGTGATTTTTGCTCTATTTGATCCTCGTTTACCATATTCAGCTGGGGACAGAGGGTTGAGGTATCTAAAAGTCTGTGCATGACATGACCAAATCATCTCAAATACCATCTTGATTTTTTCTCGATGTGTGCTATTTGAATCTTTTTGATAATGTAATCATTTTCTATTTTATACGTGTATTCATATTAATATTCTCATCTTTGTGATACTCTTTTTGTGGATGAATTGGTCTTTATCAGTTCAATATTCACTCATATAATATTAGGGGTACTTTGGTTGCTGGTTATAGTTATGTAGATATTAGTAATACATGTATTAGTTATATAGATATTAGATATTAGTTATGCAAGTA
>NW_025894200.1:0-6397 GCF_002878395.1 Capsicum annuum | reverse complement strand
GCACGATAAACACATAAATGATGATAATATTTACCATGATCTATAGACTACAGGAGTTTAGTATGAGTACCAAACATATGGCACTTATTAGGTAACTACTGATAGAGTTTAAAAGATAAAGAAAATATGTATAACATATAAATAGAATGAAAAACTACACCCGAATATGCAACAACCACATAACACAGCCAATGAAATAATTTGGATAAACTATCCTATTCATGTCCAACAGACTAACATAATATCCCTAAGGAAGTGGTAAAAATACGCTAGATTATTCCATCCATACATAGAAATCTCAACACTATATCGTATATCACCGACCAATATATGAATAGAGGGCAAAATAAAGATATATAATAGTACACAAGGCCAAGGAATGAGTATATGATTTGAGTAAATTAAGGAAATAAGGGATATATGGTAATACCATCGCTACAAGTAAATTGGTATAGATAAATCAGTATAAACAAGGTAAATTCAAGGTACAAATTAAATCATCAGTCTAGCATCTTAAGACCTCGAAATAATAGCAAGAACTAGTGTGAGAATACTCAGGGTTTCAACCTCATACATTTAATAATAAGTAAATCATTCATGATAATGAAATTAAAAGATAGAAGAGACAGAATCATACCTCAAATATCAATGCTAAATAAATGACCAATATGTCTTAAATTATCTGTAACAATGATCATAACAATGATAATAACTATACAAATAATTATATGAGTAACCAGCTAGTTCGAATAACCAAATACCTAGCCGAGCCTATCACATAACCTATCACCCCAGGCTTAAAAGTTTCAATCAACATGTAATACACCATAAGGCATAGTCATCACCCACACCTGTGCAACCTCTATATATAGGATGATAGATATAGGTGGATACTGGTGATAGAAAATGCACATATAAGAATGAATGCAAGGGTATATAATCAATATTATAATCATCTCCAAACTCAAATCGGTAATATGTATTAGTGAATACCCAAAATTGAATCGATCATAATATAAGCCATACCCAAAATTGAACCATTTATAATATATAATCGATGCCTTCAATATCATAACCATCATCACTACCATTAACACTCATGTATATCTAACATCAAAACTATAATCTGCCATTGAGTTTTACCCAAAATTTATATCATCAATACAACATCTTACTCTGTCTCATACCAAAGGGATGTGTAAATAGATATTGTGCGTGCATGAACTTAAACCATTGCTAAAAAATGTGTAAATCCATAAAACCATTACTCAAAATGAACTTTGAGACTCAATCATCATAAAAGTGTTGAAAGGATAAGAATCTGTCACAACCAGAGTAATTAGCAATATCAAATCATAGACCAAAACTTGTGTCAGTGAATTTTGTAAAATATCATTATAATCTCTTTAACATATAAGTTATTCCTTAAAATAGTCAGTTATTATAATGAATAACTCTATTTTTAAGATGAAAAGTGGGATTCAACCATTATTTAGGAATGACAGTAATAAAATCATATCTTAGCTAGAATTACATCATTTACCAGTTTAATGATCATGAATGTACCAAATCTATGCATTCCATCAAAAGTATTCAACCAATGGAACCATAAGCGTCTATATATTCATAAACTATATATGCATCCTTTATAAGGATAAACACTTTTCGAATATCTAACCGATATCTCAACATGACCTTTGGCCCAACAATGTGTCCAGAATGATCATAACATCATAATCACAACCTTAGGCCCATATACATATTCGGAACTCATATCAATAGTCATATTTATAAGCTATTTCATATCCATAAGTCATAGCATATCTTTGAGGCATATAATATCTATTCATAACTATGAGACATATCACATTTATGATACATCTCACATATATAGGCCATATATCTTAATCTAGGGAAAAACCATCACCATTCATCAAGTCACAAAGTAACCCAAGTACACAAGGGATAACCCAAGTCTTAGCCTAAGGTAGGCTAGAAGAACCCACTTCTAATCCTCGAATTTTATTTTTAGGCAATTTATGTCCTAAAGTAGGTTAAGGTATCTAGTTTAACTTCTAAATATTAAGTAAGACCTAACCAATCCTAAGATACGAATACCACCTAGGGACATGAGAAATCAAGTCAAATCTACCTAAATTACAATTTAAAGATCACTAGGATAGTCTAACAAGGTTAATTATACTAACCATGAGTCAAATAATAAAACCACATCCTAAACAAAGCATCATATCATATCTACTCTACGAATTAATTTAGTATAGGGAGAAGGAAATAGGATTCTAAAAGTGTAATAACATTTCATATTATGGATCAAAATCCTCATCTAATTCCTGAACTCCAATAATCAAGATTAAGTCATTCTACCTATAATAAATCTTATCATCCACATTTACATGCAATATATATATCAAAAATAATCTTACAATGAAGAGCTGACAGAAGCCTACCTCAAAGCCGAATCACACATCCTAGAATCATTCACCAAATGTCTATCTTCACTTCATGATCCCAAAATACCGTCACTCTATCAAAATCATAATATAATCATCAATACAAAAATTATAATACCCATATTGCACCATTGAACTTTTGTTCCAAAAATCACACCCAAATCCCCATGTAGGTCCCACCTATAGAAAACACACTTTTGAGACCAACTTAATATTCATTCATACTTAAGGAATCATAACCACCAAAAATAGGTGAAAGACAAGCAAATTTGGGGATAAAAAATAAGTCGTCAAACTATTTATGGTTTTTTTCAAGAACCAAGAAAATTCACCAAGAAAGGGGTGGCATCTTACCTTAAACTAGAAAATAATTGCAAATATAGATGTTAATAATGATCTTAAGTCACCAAAACATCTCAATTTTTAGTTATCACACTCTTTAGGGCTTTTCACTCTAGAGATGGGTGAAAAATGAGCCAATTTATGACATAAGTGGCCTATTTATACCCCTTCCAGGTAATCAGGTGTTGCAATCACACATCCAAGTGTACAATCACACAACCTGGCATCTATAGTAGGTGTTATGATTACAACAATATTTAATGTTATTATACTATCTATCTACACACACTTGTGCAATTTCCACTAAAGAGGTGTGATAACTAAAAAATGAGCCTAATATCCCAATGAACTTTCTTATTATCAAACCAACAGTCCCAGCAAGTCACAGATAACCTATAGCTACTTAAGAAAGGCTCAAAATATTGAAAATACATGCAAATCAAGGAAATAACCCTGAGGGTTATTAAAATCACTTCTAAATTGTTAATTAACAATTCCATGGATGATTTAGTGGTTCAAAAACAAGAAAATTGATAGTTGTGGACCCTGAACTCAATAAACGTATAACCTTTAGCCCAAAAAATTCATTGATGGAGTTGAGTTAAGCTTGAAGGAACTATTATGATGACAAATTGATCCTTAAATAATATTATAGACCATAATTAAGTGTATAATTAGTTGGTTTAAATTCCCAAGGTATTTATTTAAAGAGTTGTTTATTAAATACACTTACAATAATTATTTGATGATTTAGCCTTCAGAAATGTGAAGAAAAAGCAAAATCATCCATGACATAGCTTACTTGTTGCAGCAGCTTTGGTGTCCATTTAGGTTATAGTTTATGCGTCGTAGAATGTGGCTAGTAATCATATTCAAAATGTATATTTTATGGGATAAATCATGCTTAGGCCTGCAGACATGGATTTTAGGTGGATAAAACATGAATTTAATGTAATAAGGATATAAATTGTGTGTTGGTTTGTAAATGCATGAATCGTTCATGGATTCTTTGTATTTGTATAACTTTATGGTGGATTGTATTATGAATTATGTGAATATAGATGACAATGAGATAGTGTTAGCTCATATTTTAGTTAGTTAGCTTAATTACCTTAAGTGGGTGAACTTTGTGTTATGTGTGGTTGAATATGATATAATATTACTTAAGCCTAATAATAAGGACATTATTGTTTAAGGGAGAACTGGCAAAACTTAAGAGCCTAATGTTAAGTTAGTCGTAACACCCCAAAACCTTGTCCCGAGACGTCACACGGTGCTCAAGGCTATGAGTAGCCTCAAGATAACCCTATAAGCCTGTTACTAGGTCTGTAACTCATTTCAAGATAAACTAATCAAGTAATAATGTTGTACTATATCAAAATTAAACTGGAATAAGATAAAGATACTATCTGGATAACAAATACGGAACGTTTGAAAATAATAGCTAATAGTCCGACAAGCCCATACTACTAAGAAACTAGAGAGCCATTATAACAATCCTCCAACTGACTTGGACTAAACTGAAAATAATAAATCAAATAATGTGGAAGATAAAAGTCTGGATAAATGGGCCCTCAAACCATAAGGACTCACCAACTATACAAATATAGAAAGAAATGCATGAAATTGCTCACGCTGCTGAGGCTGAGCACCTGAACCTACATTATGAGATAATGTAGAACATAGATATATATATGGATCAGTATTTTGAGGATGTACAGAGTATATGGGGGTGAATGCATAAGTAAATGTAATATCTCAATGTTATCATAATTTATAGAATATGCATGTTGTATGTAAAGGATCGCATGGCTGGAATAACTGAAAGCTAAAAATCATAGATCATGAATAATAAAACATACTGTATAAAACTGGTGATCCATCACATTTCAAGTCTAAAAATTGAGTTGTTATTTGTCATTCTTTTCTATAAGATTGTAGGAAAAATACTTTTAAAACTATTCTGATGATATTTGTTGTTAGGGAAATTGGCTCAAAAGTTTTTACTTACTTTGTACTAGCAGGGAGGTTGTCTTAACCAACATAAACCTTATGAGATATCATCTAGTCCAACATGTTATTCCCCTAAGGGAAAAAACTCATGTTGGGAAAGGTGAAACTCATGTTGGGAAAGGTGTCATACTCTTGCCAGGGAGTATAACCTAAGGTAAGTGACCACATCTGTAACTGTCATCTATATAGAAATGGGAATACTGAATCTATACCTATGTTGGCTCGTAGTTCTTGGAAAGTAGGACACACTAAACCCACACTTTCTGCTTGGTGCTAAATACTACTTCCTTTAATCTATATTCTCATTCTGTAGGAAAATCCACTTTAAAAAGTCATAATGTTTCATACTGAAAGATAACTTTGTATCTGTTCATTCAAAGCTAAATTTAAGATGTAAAGTGGATTCCAAATTTTAGCTAAAGATCAAAACATCAAATCTTTCTTTAAAGTAGTCTATAAACATATCATGGGATGCTTAAAAGCATAATCATTCTTGAAATAACAATATTCAACTAGGGCTTGATAACCTATGTTTCAAAGTCGTGTCAAAACATCATAATGTTTATGCCTGATAATGTAAATATTCATATATTCAACTCAAAATATGGAAAATATAATAACAAGCATGAATTTACGAAAGTAGACATGCAATTCAACATAAAATCACTTACAACATCAAAATCTTCAGATAGCCATAAATTGGTATGAACCCTAAATTGAAATCCATGTAAAGTCATGTTAAATTTTAATTTAAAACTAGATTTGGGAACAAGGATGAAAGATTTATCCTTGTTCAAAACTCCACATACCTTAATTGCTGAACTATATGAAGAAGCTTGGTTTTGAGATCCCATTTGTGATCTTGAATGTTGATTCTTGGAATTATTGAATTGAAAACCTTGAATTTTGAACTATTTTTGGAAAAGAATGTTGGTATTTTGGGGATTCTTGAAGTTGAATGTTGAAGCCTAGAGTTTTAATTGAGAGGGATTTGATGGAAAATGAGCTTATTTTTCTCAATAATACACTTAATAATTTGTTTTCATAGTTTGGGGATATGGGCAAAAGACTAAACTTCCTTTGGGATTTAAAATTTGTAACTAGGTTGTCGATTAAGGCTTTACCGCAATGCAGTAAATGGGTCATCACGATACCCACCGCGATACGGTGGAATCACAGTGACTCACTAGATTGTGACATTGTCGATTTGTGCCTCATCATGACGTGATAGCATGCTCATCGCGATACAATAGCATGCTTATCACGATACTCACTGCGATGCGATCAATTACGATGAGTCACCATGATATGGTGGTTTCCTCACCATGATACTCACTGTGATGCGGCATAATCGCGATGAGCTGCTATTTTGCCAATTTGAATACGATCCAATCCTTGCCTAAAAATTCCAAAACTTACCTGAGACATGCTATTTCCACCCCTAAATATAATTCAACTAAAAATTCGTTGTCTCGAAGCCCGGAAGGTCAACTAAAAAAATCTTTGAAGTTTAAAGGGAGTCAAAATGACTAAGTCCCTTAACTCTTAGATTTATGTTCAGGTTCTAAGTG
>NW_025894199.1:0-1901 GCF_002878395.1 Capsicum annuum | reverse complement strand
TATGAAAAGCCTTTTACATCTAATTTAAGTTGTTATATCAAATGTCAATATTACTAATTAATGCATCTCATAAAAATTATTTCTCTACGAATAATCTAATGATATAAATACCTTTTAGTTTGTCTAGAATGTTGCCAGGGTTACTATTTTGAGTTTTGGTCAATGGGTATTTTGGGTGTAATGTCCTGCTTAGCAAAGGCCTGAACGACCCAGATTTTGGTCGATTTAGTAGGCGTTTGGTTATGAATAACATTCACAATATTTTGGACTACGTGTTCACTCTATTTCAAAATACTTGTTTGATATTTTTGAAAAATGTTTTCACAATATTTGGATTCTGAAAAACACCTCTTTGAGGTGTTTTCACTATTTTTGGATTCATTTTTCACCTTTTCATTTATTTTTTTTCAAAAAAATCTGAATTTTTTATTTTCTTAAAATAACCAATTTTTTTTCATAAAAAATAAAATAAAATTTGCAAGGCATATGACTCTTGCAAATTTCGGGTCAGACTGTAGACTAAACTGATAATTAAGTTATTGAATTATTGATTTGTGGTTTGAATCTCGATTCACTGTCCTATCATTATTGGGTTATTGGTTCGGATCTCAATTTGGCTATGTTTTTTTTTATTGAGTGAACCGATAATCTGATGATAGTTTATTTAAGGAAAAAGGCTCAAATATGTCACTGAACTATCAGAAATGACTCATTTATGCCATCCGGTAAAAGTTGAGCTCATTCATGCCATCGCCGTTACAAAACCAAATCATCCATGCCACTACTTTTTAACGGTGGCTTTTAAAAACTGCTTTGCCACGTGGCCTTTTATTAAAGGTCCACGTCATTCATTAAAATAAGGAAAAAAGGCTCAAATATGCCATTGAACTATCAGAAAGACCCATTTATGCCATCAGTTAAAAGTTTAGCTCATTCATGCCATCGTCGTTATAAAATCATCTCACCCATGTCATTACTTTTTAATGATGAATTTTCAAAAACAGTTTTGTCATGTGCCCTTTTATTAGAGGTCCGCGACATTAATTAAAATAAATAAATATTAATTTCAAATATCTTAGACCCATTAAAAACAACCGATTCATTTAACATAACTCAATCCACACCCATTAAAGTATTTTTTTTCCTACAACAACAACTATTTTTCTGATTAGAAATATAGTGATTAATGTATATCCTTTTTCTATTTCTAGTTGATTCTAAATCATTATAAATGTTACGCTTAATAGAAACTTCAAAAACTTTATCCTACAGTAACTGATTAGTTTAATTTCAGTGACTTCAATATATACTCTGAAGTTGCAAGAAAATAAGTCAATGAACGATTAGGGCAAGCAAGAAAAAGAAAGAGGTGTATCAATAGAGCTTCTCCATTCTCCCATCACGAATTAGGAAAGAATACATTATTGAAAAATCATTTCCAAATAACAACTTAAAAGAAGTTGTTATCCCAATTAACCCGTCATGTATATGGGATAACTTCTCCCATCATGAATTAGTGGAGTATACATTATTGAAAAATTATTTCCAAAGAACAGCTTAAAAGAAGTTTGTTATTCCAATTATCCCATCATGTATACGTGATAACTTCTCCCATCATTATGGTATATATGCTGGAATAACTAATCCCACTACTAACTAATTTTTGATATTTTAAAATTAATATTGATTTATTTTAATAAAAGACCACGTGGCAAAACTATTTTTAGAAACTCATCATTAAAAAGTAATGGCATCGGTGAGTTGATTTTATAATAGTGATGGCACGAATGAGCCGAACTTTTAACTGATGGCATAAATGAGTCATTTCTGATAGTTCAATGGCATATTTGAGTCTTTTTGCTTATTTTAATTAATGAAGTGGACCTCTAATAAAAGGCAAC
>NW_025894198.1:0-2526 GCF_002878395.1 Capsicum annuum | reverse complement strand
AGGATTAGTTATTAGTAGATTCTCTAATCCACCACCTAAAAAGAAAAGTACTCCATTAAGTTAAGATAGTTTACATTTCAAAAAGGACGAGAATAGGAGATCCACAGTATCCAGAAATTGTTCATGCCATAAAGAGAAACCCTAAAATATTCATGGCAAACCCCCAGTTTTATGACCGTCAACCAATTAAACCATAATCATGTAACAAACTATCTATTGCAAAGTTGAACAATCAGAAAGCATGCAAGGCAGCTACTTCAGTTTTCGGTTCTCATAAAATTGAAAACCAAAATTATAACAACACATAATCATATAGAGATCGAATAAACCAAAATTTTAGGCTCAATGGTTTTTTCAGTTTTTCCGATGTTATGTCCACCCTTAGGTCACACTATCTATACAATTTGTCACTCTGTTTAGAAACAAAATAAAATAATTTTTAGCGGGAAAAATTCTCATTCAAATAGCAAAGGTAACAAAAGCTTGCACTTTAATCTAGACTACCATAAAATTGATCCTCTTAACGAAACTCATCCCAGACACTGTCTCTCCTATGTTGTTTTTTCTTGTGTATCTCCACCCCTCCTCATGATAAAAGAGTGTCTCTCCTATGTTGTTTTTTCTTGTGTATCTCCACCCCTCCTCATGATAAAAAAGCTCCTGCAGTGCGCAGGGTCCGGAGAAGGTCCCCACCACAAGAGTGTATTGTACGCAGACTTACCTTACATTAATGCCAGAGGTTGTTTCCAAGGCTTGAACCCGTGACCTCCTGATCAAAGCAGCTAAATTAGCTTCCTAAATGCTTTATAATTTATGTCTGGAGGGGGATACAGTGTACGCAGTCCATACAACTACCACAAATGAAGTAGAGAGGCTTGTTTCCTATAGACCCCCGGCTCAGGACAGATAACATAACAGTATAACGAACAAAAAACATAACAGCAACAACAAAAAGGGATATCACACTGCTAGATAATAAAGGAAACAAGACACCCACAAGTTAATACTTTAAACTAGCTATTAAAAATGACACACGTCCCAAAACACCACAAACAAAAGAATGAGAAGTTAGTCCTAAAGAAAATATATATTTTCCGGCTAACAAAAAGAACAACAAAACTAGTTCAGAAGAAAAAGTAGTTTAAAGATATCCTTCACATGTGCTTTTTGTTCTATGTTTGCAATAACAAATAGAATATGAAAGCACTTGAGAAGGAAGTACTCTTACAAGTTATTTGTTACTCGATTGTCTTGGTTTATGCTTTTTCAGCCTTCCTTTTGTCGTGTTCTCTGTGCCTTCAGTTGAAAATGGACAAACTAGGCTTTCAATGTAAATTGCCCTATCATGACAGATATCATAGTTAATAACATCTAGATATCTGAGTGAGTCATCTTTTGAATTGTATATCATGAAAGTTGATCCGAACACCCCCAATATTTCACCTTTATTTGGCATGAAAAAGGGTGGTGGATACAATTTTCGATCATTTGGATACCTTATGGTAAACATCTTCATCCAAGATTCTTTAACCCCGTACTCCTTCATAACCCAAGCACTAATCCCTTGTAATAACTAAAAACACAAAGATCGCTTCCGAACGTTCCCATACACAAATCAGTCTCATTTACTCCATAGGAGGGCTTCTCCATCTTTTCCCATTTCTCATTCGTTAAATCAAAAGAAATAATGTCTCTGCCTTTACGTGCATTACTGAAATTAGGACCAGCAATAATAGTTTGCCAATGAAGTTTCCCATTCGTAAACAAACCTGAACTATTTAATATCATTTTTCTACAAGAGCCATTTAATATCTCCCCACAAGCATCAACACTGGTCCAAGAATCACTCTTTAGACTATATACTTTGACCTCAATGTCACGTGAACCTTCCTTATTATACTTACGAGAAATACCCACTACCTTATAATCATCATGGAGCTCACCATATCCTAAACCATATATGTTACCGTATATTGGTCTAAAAACAGGCAAAGTCTTGTACTTTTTAGTTGTTGGATTCCATAAAAGAGAGCATTCTGAATAACGGACAACGAAAATTAATTCATTTCAAGAACCCACAATACTGATATAGCTACTGGAGTTGTCAAAGGGATAATTCAAGTCGAAAACCGTCCTCATATAAAGACCTAAGAAGACATTCTTTAAAATTCCACTTGACTCATATAAATTCTGGGCTAGATATTAAAGCCAGCCAAGATTTCGATATAGACCAGAATTTCAAGAGGGATTTCACTGGAAGTCTTGAGAGGATTTCAATGATGAGTTCTGCTGGCAGAATAGGAATTGTCAAGTTTGAACAGTCTTGAGCTCGTTTTCTGCGTTTGCGCCGATTTGGGTGTACATTGGAGACTTCAGAATCCATTGGGTTGCAGATTTTGAGCTCTTTGAAGTTCGATTGCTGTGTGTTGAGGACAGAATTGGATCCCTAAGGGCTTATGGGCAACAATAGGTGTGGAGATAGGAGTATTTTGTCTTAGGTCCGCCTGTAATAGTAGCTTCTTGTTC
>NW_025894197.1:0-5130 GCF_002878395.1 Capsicum annuum | reverse complement strand
GCGTCTTATTCACTTATGTTGATCTCATTTGATTTTAGTTAATAGTCCGACCGAGGGCCTTGTCCTGGTTTCATACAGATGTTTTTTTTGGTTTTAGTAGAGATTTCGCATACTTGTATTAGATGGTTCGAGTTTTTTTTAAACTTATGTTCGTGTTCTTCAGTTGAATTAAAAGCATGACCATGTTTTCATTTTGTTATGTTTTCCGCATTCCCTTACTGTATATGAATGTGTATATGATTTCCAGTTAGAGAAGGGCTCTTGGGAATTCATGGTTTGGGATGCTCATCGCAACCTACGCCTCAGTTCAGGTGGTGACAAGTAATCCATGACATGAAATAGATTCCTTCCGAACTATGGAAGCTCACCACTTCAATCCAACACCGACTATTCCCGAATACGATTAATGAGCAGGAGTAGTAGTATAGCTGGTACCTGTATCGCGTGGGGATACAGCCATTCGAAGATGGGTTAGAAGGTGAACGCTAGACAGTACTCAGGATAAGAATAAAATAATGCCAACCTTTAAAACCAAATAAACCAACCATATGCATTCATAACCATACATACATATATATATATAACCATGTCAAAAAAAGGAATCGGGTTTAGAGTGCATTTAAAATCACTAACCTAGGTATGTGTAGGTTAATCATTTTAACTATCCATGGGCTATATGGGTCCAGTGTAGCCCCCTGAATGAGCCCCGATGCGTGTATCCGCACAAACCGGAGATATCATAAGAGTAGAGGATTTCGGAGCACCCTTTGCTCTCCATGATACATATTTACAGTGTACTTAGACGATTCCCATGGACCTCATAGTATCATATAAGAGGTCTCCATGACCTATACTCATGTCGGCAAACATGAGCTTCCAGTGTTCATACATTGGACTCCCACATTCACGCTTAGCTATCACACCCCGCCACTTTTGCCCAATTAAAAGAATTTTCACATAACCAAACCACCAATTTCATTTATTATTAATCAAGAATATTATAAGTGGTATTATCATACCAACTATTGCTTGAAAGCAATGTCCTTAGCCATCCTTAGAGGATTCTCACGAACCCCGTAGGTTACATTATTTAGTTTACTTGGGGGATTCCCATGTACCCCGCAAATACATCATTATTAACCTTACTTTGGGATTCCCGTGTACCCCACAAGTATTTTATTAGAAAGCTTTGCTTGGGGAATTCCCTTGTACCCTGTAAGGTTTTCCTTCAAAATAATTTCATAGCCACCAAGTCCTTACCATTTAACCAATCTAAACTATGCATACCGTTCAAACCATTTAAAATCATTCCAAACCTTTAAACCCTTTATACTTTTCAAAACATTTAAATTATACCACTCAAAACATTTAAATCAGTGCAAAACCATCCAAATTAATTTAGGGTTCCATTACCAAACCATACCATGCAATAGTTTCAATACTAGTTCCATAATAAAGTAAAAACATACTCTTAGGCATTTTATCAAACATGTTGAGGGCATACCTTTACCAAGACGAAGATCATAGTATAAACCATCAATATTTGGATTACTCATGACCCATTTGTTAAACCATAACCAAAAAGCACCCACATATGCAAACTATTAGCAAAAACATATAAAAACATAGTTTAACCAATACCCAACAATATGCACCAAGACCCTCAACATTGATTTCAAAACCACCATTTATGATTTATAATTTGTGTTTAAAACACAATAAAACATGTTTTTAGTTTGAACTAACAATGAGGGAAGAGTATCTTTCCTTATACAAGAACACTTGAAGAAACCCTAGCCTTCAATCTTCAAGAGAGAGTTCGAGAGAGACTTTAAAGTATTTTAATCTTTAACAAAGGTTATGAGAGACCACCAAGGGTAAAATAACGTGGGTACATAAGGGTTTTATGGTGGGAAATGTCTGAAATGCCCACAGCTTAAAAGCTGAAAACTAGCTCCTAGGAGGGTAAGACTCACCTCCCTAGTCGTACCCGAGGGTACGAGTGGTACCCTAACTCGTAACAAACCCTTTATCATGGTCCCATATACTGAACAACATACGAGAATACAAGTCCAACTCATACCTAAGGGTATGAGTGATACCCTAAACCATACCCCCAATCTGTATCTTGGACAATTTCAACTAGGCCAACTTTTAAGCATCACACAACTAGGCATCATACACTCGCATTCCACTGTACAACTCATATGATGTTGAGTTGTATCTTGGACAATAACCAATCCAAACCTACTGACCAACATATGAGTGATCCATCCTCAACCTATCCAATGGTACGATTGGTACCCTTGAGTCATAACCCTCTCAGAATGTCAAAACCCAAGAAATTTTGAAAAGGTCCAATTCCCCGGGTGTTTCAGTCTCCCCGACTAGGATCATTCATTCTCGAATGATGGGTAATAGAGAGAATAAACTCGAGATAACACATTAATACCCACTAATTCCTTCTAACCAAATTTAGAGAACGGTGGCATAACCTATGATGAGAAGATCACCACAAATCCCAAGCACGATTTACACCTCAACATCTCCATTCCGACCTCTAACTAAGTTAGAAAACCAAGATGCAAGACAAAATATTCCCTTTCCCAACCATGTTAGAACAAAAAAGTGAAGAAAAACACATACCTTACGCCCAAATTTCAGGAACGAAGAACAATGCGGACTCTTGGACTCCATGTCCACTTCCGCATCCCAAATGGCTTCCTCGGATATTTAGTTCCAGCATAGAACCTTTACCAAAGCCATGTGTTTTGTTCACAATAGGCAAACTTGTCAACCCAAGATCCTTAACATGACCTCCTTAAAGAACAAAGAGTTTGAGATACCAATACCAACCCAAGGAACCAACCACGGAAAGACCATCCACACCTTACCCTGACATAAATACATAGAATACCAGATGAATGGATCACATGCTAGAGAGCAAGTCCAATTCAACATAGAATATACCGATACACAACACTACGAGAACTTGAGTCTAGATATACACCACTTCCATGTACAAGCCTATCAAAAATTAAAAGGAGATAACTTAGGCCACCCGGGATCTACTCCTCACATCCATCCCAAAACATTACTCCACTTCCATCACCATTATAATGTGAAAAGCATAAGTAAAATACATGTGCAACCCATAACTAAGTATTTAATACCAAAACCCCAACATATATTTGAAAACCCTGAAACCATTCAACAATTATACCATGAAACAATTCATAACATACCTTCCCAAGCCTATTGGTACCCAACATGACTATTGGTACAACTACTAATCACAACACTCAAGCATACTTCGTTTATACCCGCGGTATGATCTATCTTTCTAAAGATCTAGTAACCTCTAGCATTTTCACAAGTATTTTCACCACCTATTCCTTGCCTAGCCATTTCTCATGACAACAACCTCACCTCACTCTCCAAAACCTTAGTTCTAGTAATCACCGTAGTATCTCCCCACTTAGGGCCCTCTATATTCCTTGTTTCAAAACATCACCATGCTCCTCAAACCACTACCATCCTATCACGAGAAGGGTCATTTAAGGAACCAAATTACCGGAGCTTCACATACCACTCAAAGAGAGACCCCCGAAACAAAGGAAGGCAACATAGGTACTAAGTACTTCATATCAACCACCTAGGTCATAAATGAAGAACTATCTCGACCAAACCATACCATAAAAGGAGTCCTTAGGATTAGACACCAAAAGAAACCCAACCGCATATACCATAGATAATGTAATGTCAAGGATCATATCCAGGGAACAAGGGGAATGCAAAATGAGAACCTCAGGCATAAGCACTATATGAATGAAGCAACGCTAGTAGAGTACTCTCTTAACCGAGATAGAAGAGAATTACAAGAATATGAAACCCAACCTTCCTAAGGAATCCACCACTAGAGGAACTTTTAAGATTAACCTTCAACCTTCATCTCATTACACCTATAAGCACAACATTCTGCTCTAATGGGTATCACCAAGGATGTACACTATGGACACTTGGTTATCCTATACTCAAAAGCTCATCCATCCAAATGCCACCTAGAGTCCCGCATAGTCATATAGACTTCATACTATAACCCATCTAATGACTTAACCCCCAATCCACAAGTTCAACCTGAACTTTTGGCATATACATCACAACTTTACCACTATTGTATTTCCCAAGCAATCAACCTTACCTCTTCCGTATACCTTATCCAACTTGCCAATCTAGCTCCACAATTTCCACATTATTATTCCCAAGCTAACATTTTTCCGATACCAAAATCAAACCTATAGTCTCAAACCTAGTATCTATCAACCACCATGCACCACTAACAAAGAACCCTATATAGAATACATATATGTGGTCCACCCTACAAGGAGGACACCATCAATTCCTTGTTTACCCATCGACAACCTATTCATTCCCAGATAAAACCATCATCTTTATGCATGCAAGAACAAAAGCACCCCATGGAGGGCACTAGGACATATGAAATCTTCACCTAAGAGATCCCTTAACTCCCCTTAAACTTTTTTAACCCAACCGGAACCATTCTATAAAGAAAGAAAGAGAAATTCGACAGGTGTCCGAAATAAGACCAATCCTAAACTAACCTCCCCATTAGAAAGACACCCCAAGGGTCATAAAGAAGACCTTAGGAAATTCATACATCACCAAAACCGAATGCAAAGGACCTTTCGAGTTAGAATCTTTAACTCAGACCAGATAATAAAGACACCCTTTTGGAGATAAAACTCTGAGCTCTAAGATATAATGTAACCTTTCCATTAATAGCTAGGGAAGCACCATTCCATTCCATAAATGACTCACCAGGTATCCTAAAGACAACCTTATGTATTCGATAGTCTAATGATGCATAGCACGAGGGCAACCAATCCATCCCCCGAATAACATCGAAATCCACCATATCCGAGTCAAATAGATCTACCAAAGCCCCTTTACAACTAACAGATACCACTAATAGACTCTTTTAGTAACCACAAAGTCACGTACCGGGGTAGAAATAAAAAATAAAAGAAAAGAGTTTGAAATAACCTTGGGACCAAAATCAAATACACAACTGGGTCCACAAAAGAGAGAGGAGACCCTGAACCAAGTAAA
>NW_025894196.1:0-1823 GCF_002878395.1 Capsicum annuum | reverse complement strand
GTCCTTTCCTCCACCCTAGCTCATCCATAATAGATAATTAAAGCCCTAAAAGCATTAGTTACATCATTATTCATTATTTTCACTCCGAAGAAAACCCTATCCCACCTCAATAACACCAAGAACTCCATCAAATCTTCTTTAAGAAAATCCCAAGCTTTCTAATACAAGAATATCAAGAAAAGCTTTCAAAATCATCTCCTAGGGTTTTAAAGTCAAGTTTTCTACATCAAATTAAGTCTAACATGGTATGTGGGGTTATGAACAAGGATACTCCTATCATCCTTGTGCCTAAAACTAGTTTTTAAAGTTGAATTTACTTGAATTTACATGATTTGAAAATATATTTCATACTCAAAGTATCTTGTTTTGAGTTTATGGATTTATAAAGTGATTGAAGTATGAAATTGCATAGTTATCTTGAAGTAAGGAATTCTCTTTCATGATTTAAACACTATGAGTATGATTTGAGACATTGATTAAAGACTTCTAATTAAGATTTAAGCATAACATTGTGATTTTAATTTCATTATCTTGACTTAAATTGTTAAATCATTTCAAGATTATTATTGTTGAGCATGAAGTTTATTGTGATTTGACATAATTTCTAAGTATGGTCTGTAAGCCCTAAGTTTAAGTCTTGATATTTCAAGAAAGATGATATTTGAGAATTCTTTGATAAGCATGTATTCAGATATTTTAGCAAGATTTGATCTTTTGATCCTCAACTAAGATATGGAAATCACACAAATTAGTTTTGAATACAGTTTAAAATAGATTGATGCATAACTGGTTTTCATTATTAACCCTTATGCTTCTTTAAGGTGAATTTCCTAAAGAATAAGTATACAAGTAAGAGAGTATTATTCAGCATCTAGATGGATATGTGTCCTAGTTCATATGCCCTAGAACTAAGAGCCAACGTAGGTACAGATTCAGATTATTCCCATTTATATGGATGATAGATATAGATTGTGATCACTTAGTTCAGGTTATACTCCTTGGAAATAGTATGACACATCTCCCCAATGTGAGGTATTGCCCTTAGGGGAACATGATGTTTGATAGTATGATAGCTCACATGGCGTATGTCGGTTAGAAGAACCATCCTAACAGAAAAAATAAAAGAAAAGCTTTTAGAAACTAGGGGTAAAGGCTCATAATTTTATTCAGATATTGTTTTACATAAGTCATTAGCCATGACATTTTAACTTTTAGTTTACAGATAGAAAGGTGAGTCCTTTTACACTTAGCTTGCATGATTTGAAAACAAACTTAACTTCAGTTTTACTTATTCCACTAGCAAAAAGAGTAAAAGTACAGCTTTTAGAACTAAGTGCTTTGACTCATAAGATTTATACAATATGCTTATTCATTCATGATTTATATTTTCAGCTTTAATTTATTCAAGCCAATGTGAGTTATTTACACTTATCATGTATTCTTTACAAGATATATGAACAATTAAGTACTGTTTTACTTATGCATTCACCCCCATATGCTCAGTACATTCCAAAAGTACTGATTCACATATACGTTTATGTGCTACATTATTTAATAATGTAGGTACAAATTCAGTTGTAGTATATATACCACTATCAAATAATTATAAATCCCAGCCAGCAGGTGATGAGTCCTCCTACTTCGGGGACTTTAGTTAGATGTTATTCATGTACTTTAATTTATTACTCATATGTATTGATTTGTTATAGTTGGAGTCGCATCCCAGCTATCAATAGTTTGTATAGTAGAGGCTTTATAGATATTAGTCAGAGTTTGTCATGTAATTTTAGTTCCTCTTTTCAGTTTTATCAGAATGTAAAATT
>NW_025894195.1:0-2376 GCF_002878395.1 Capsicum annuum | reverse complement strand
TCCAAGTATTCAATGCTCCAAGCAATGTTTCACTCACAACCTTGATGAATGGTATGCTCAATGGTAGGCTCAAAATGGATCTTTCATCCACTTTCATTATCCTTTTCAAGACCTATTTAGAACCTAATGTTTTTTTTCCTGGAGTAATATCAACCAACTCCCACGTATGGTTGCTCAAAATTGATTCAATCTCACTATTGGCTGCCTTTTTCCAAAAGAATGAGTCTAAAGACGACATCGCTTCTTTAAATATTTGAGTCTCATTTTCTAAGAGAAATGTTACAAAATTTGATTCAAACGAAGTTGAGTTCTTTGACGTGTACTCTTGGATTCTCATCATTATATACATCCCCACTTGGTTCATCTCAAGGTTATTTCTACCTTCACTAGATTGTTCATGTCTAGTTCTATACAGATAAATGTGTTCAAAGAACTCAGCATTATCTGATTCAATTACCTTATTTTTATTGATATCCGAATGTTTTGATTTATGAATCAAAAATCGATATGTTTTACTACTTTTAGCATATCTTATGAACACACAGTCCACTGTATTAGGTCTTATTTTCACCCTTTTAGGCATAGGAACTTGAACTTTTGCTAGACACCCCCACACTTTAAAATATTTCGAGTTGGATTTTCTTTTTTTCATTTTTCATATGGAATTGATTGTGAATTACTATGGGGAACTCTATTGAGTATTCGGTTAGCTGTAAGGATAGCTTCCCCCCATAAGTTTTGTGATAAACCTGAACTTATTAATAAGGCATTCATTATTCCTTTAGGGTTTGATTTTTTTACCGTAATTCCATTAGATTGAGGTGAATACATGGACGTAGTTTGATGGACAATTACATTCTCTACACATATATTTGCAAATGGAGATTCATGTTCTCCACCCCTATCATTTCTTATTATTTTGATCTTTTTCTCAAACTGATTACAACTTATGTTTTATATTGCCTAAACGCATCTGTTGCTTCATCCTTACTATTTTTCAAATAGACATAATAATACCTCATGCAATCATCAATAAAAGTTATAAAATACTTTTTCCACCACGAAATGATGTTGACTTCATATCACAAATATTAGTGTGAATTAAGTCTAAGGGATTGAAATTCCTTTCAACAGACTTATAAGAATGCTTGGCATACTTTGATTCCACATATGTTTGGTATTTTGATGTATTGCACTTAAAGTTTGGCAAAACTTCTAAGTTAATCAGTTTTTGTGGAGTTTTGTAATTGACATGTCTTAAACATTCATGCCATAATTCATTAAACTTAAGAAAATAAAAAGAAATAGAACTTTTATTGATTTCAACTGTCATTACATTCATTTTGGATAGGTTCTCAGTGAGGTAGCCTTTTCCTATATACACTTCTCCTTTGCTAAATACATTCTTGATAGAAATAAATACACATTTGAATCCATTTTTATCAAGAAGTGATATAGAAATCAAGTTCTTCCTTAACTTTGGTACATACAGGACATTGTTAAGAGTCAAAACTTTGCCTAATGTCATTTTCAGGCAGACTTTTCCTATTCCTACAACTTTTGAAGTTGCAAAGTTTGCAAAATAGATCTTATCTTTGCCTTGAGCTGGAGCAAATGCAGGTAACAACTCTTTATTTGCACAAACGTTGCGGGTAGCACCGGAATCCATCCACCGTTCACAAGGATTTTCCACCAATTTACATTCAGGCAGCATGGTACACAGATTGTCTATTTCGTTCTTGGATTTAGCCATATTTTCTTGGTATTTCTTTTTGCCTTTCTTTGGGGCATGACTATCTGTTGACTTGTGGCCAATCTTGCTACAATTAAAGCATTTTCCCTTGAATTTCTTCTTAGGTTGATTGCTTTCTTATCTATCTTTCTTTCATTTTTTAAAGTTGTTGTGATCATCTTCTGCAATGTTTGCTCCACTCATTGCAGAATTTTCTTTTGACCTCTTTTCTAAGGCTTTGTTGTCTTCTTCAATGCGTAACCTTACTATGAGATCTTCGACTATCATCTCTTTTTGTTTATGTTTCAAGTAGTTCTTGAAGTCCTTCTACATAGGTGGCAACTTCTCTATTATTGCAGCGACTTGAAATGCCTTGTTCACAATCAAACCTTCAATAAAGTTCAAGAATATTTTTAACATGTTCAAATAAGGTATTCACCAAACTCATACCTTCTGCAAGGAGATCGTCGATGATAACTTCCAGTTCCTATACTTGAGATAAGACAGACTTGCTGTCAATCATTTTATACTCAAGGAATTTTGCAACAAAGAACTTCTTGGTTCTAGTGTTCAGTCTTGTATTTTGTTTCCAGTGCACTTCATAACTCTTTTGACATCTTCGTTCCACTATACACGTTGTATAG
>NW_025894194.1:0-3309 GCF_002878395.1 Capsicum annuum | reverse complement strand
ATCATTGGTAGGATCATCAAGACTTAGTTCAGCACCATCAACACCATTGTCATAATCATGATTGGCACCTTTATCATATTCATCAAATTTTGTAGGAATATGAAAATGGGGAAAAGAGCTCCCTGTTCTTGAGGTCTATGAAGAGATGCATATAAAGAAAATCAAGGACGGTACAAGAGGAGATTGGGTGGAACCGTGTGCTAGGATTGCATATGTAAGATAATAACTTTTACGTACATTGTTTTATTATTACTCAACTTTACTTTTTTATGTACTGACAAATAAGTTTTTTAGGAAGAATTTCAAAAAAGCATAGAAGAGTGGAGTCAAACCCAACCTACTTCAGAGGATGGTACCATGGTCAAACCATCACCTGCAGAGATGAATAATATGTGGACATCTATGGTAGGTGGTCCAAAGAAAGGTAGAATCTGCGGGACAGGAGTTCTCCAATCCTCGAGTACTCTTTTGTTGTTTCCCAGTTCCTCTTCTACTTTGCGAACTGTGGAAGAAATGGAAGCGATGAAAAACAAATTGTGGAATTGATACAGAAATGTGTAGCTAACGATGCTAGATTTGCTAAATTTGATAAATTGGAGGAGTTGGTTAAGAATCACATGTCGCAACTATTTCATGACGAGGAAGATAATGAATCTGATGATAATTAGATTGTAGTTATTGTTCTTGTTTTTTGTTGTGACATTTAGATGTTTAAACTATTTGATTTGATGTTTGTTTTGAATGGTTTAAAGTGGTTGTATTTATAAAATTTTATCGTGTTTAATCATATTGTGAAAAATACATTAGTTATTGTTTATAATCTAAAAGCAATTTAAGCTAATGTAATATAATAATTATTAAATAATTATTTATTAAATAATAAAAATTATTAAATTATTATTTACTAAATTTCTGACTATAGTAGTCGGAATAATTATAATTATTAAATATTTATTTATTAAATTTGTGACTATGGTAGTCGGAATAATTAAAATTATTAAATAATTATTTATTAAATTTTCGACTACGGTAGTCAAAAAATTGTAATTATTAAATATTTATTTATTATATTTCCGACTACAGTAGTAGAAATAATTAAAATTATTAAATAATTATTTATGAAATTTTTGACTATAGTAATCGGAATAATTAAAATTATTAAATAATTATTTATTAAATTTTCGACTACAGTAGTCTAAATATTTATAATTATTAAATAAATACTTATTAAATATCTGATTACATTTCCGACTAAAGTAGTCGAAAATTTCTGACTACTGTAGTCGAAAATATTTTTCCGACAAGCTATATTCCGACTACCATCAAGTAGTCGGAACTACCTCATATTCCGACCATATTCCGACTACATTGGCCGTCGAAAATTTAATGTTTTCTAGTAGTGATTTATTATTAACCAAGGCTATAAGTAGTGGTATCGTCATACTGACTATAGCTTGCAAGCAATGTCCTTAGCCAACCATTTAAAGGATTCCCATGTACCCAAAAATTCCATTATCATTAAGTTTACTTGGGGAATTCCCATGCACCCCATAAGTATTACATTACTTAGTTTGCTTGGGGGATTCCCTTGTATCCCACAAGGCTTTCAATTAAACCAAACCACGACTACCAAGACCTTATCATTTAACCATTTAAAACTATACAATCAAGTTTAAGTTTCATTACCAAGTTGTACCATGCAATAGTTTCATTAAAAGTCAAATTATGTAATAAAAGCATTCTCGTAGGCATTTTATCAAACATGTTGAGGGCATATAGTTTTCAAAACCAAAACAAAGTACCAATTGACCATTATCATGCAACCAAAGGTTCAAACCATCATTATAATCATGAAAACCATAAGTAAATGACATGAGAAAACCATAACCAGCCGTTATAACCAAAACCCCTAACATATAATTCAAAACCTAAAATCATACCACAATTATGCCATGAAAACCATTCATAAAACATGCCTATAGTTGGAACTAATAATGAGGGAAGAGTAACATGCCTTAGATTATGAAGAAGATGGAGAGAAATCACCCTTTAGAGCCTTAATTGACCACTTTGGAGAAAACCCTAGCCTTTGCTTAACCCAAGAGTTTGAGTGAGTTTAGAAAGAGTTTTTTCTAGTGTTTAAGATTAGAATAATAAGGTAAATGAAGTCCTAATACTGTTTTAAGTTGTGGGGTCATAAGAGGTTAAGAAGAAAAATTTCTAAAATACCCCTAACTTAAACTGTATAAAATTTCCGCAGGAGGGTACGATCCCTCCCCAAATCGTACCATACCATATGAGTGGTACCCACCAGTTATTCCCTAGGACTCACCTTGGACCCCAACACTGTCTAACATAGGACCACCAAGGCCAACTCGTATCCAACCATATGACAAGTAACCTAGAACCACACCTTAGGCATAATAGAATCACCTAGGCTAGACATAGGGCATCATACGATTGACATCATACCACTAGTACCATAACATACGACTAGTATAATCTATTCGTACCTTGGATAGAAACCAACCAAACCACACTGATGAACATACAAGATGAGGACCCCTAAATCGTACTCTATTATACAAAAAGTACCTCAAGTCGTATGATGTCTAGAATACTCAAAAGGTTGGAAATTTCAAAGGACCAGAATCTAGGATGTTTCAATTCTCCTCCACTTGGATTATTTGTCCCCGAATGATGAATAGGGAAGTATAAACATGATTTACACTCCAACACCTCCGTTCCAACCTTTAAATAAGTTAGGAAACAAAGATACAAGGAATCAATCCTTCATTTAACCAAGTTAGAAACTAAAGATGCGATTAATAAGACATACCTTAAGCATGAATATCTGCATTGGAAAACAAATGCGGATAGTTGGACTTCACACTACAAAAAAAGGGTCAAATTGCGGAGTTTAATTTTACGATTTGCGGGGGTTGAAAATCCCCATAAAATATAATTTCGGCGGTTCTCAAAACCCCCACAATTCGAGCCATCACAAATAATTTAGTTTTTTTTCAACCTCCATAATTAATTTGCGGCGGTTATTTTGTGGGGGTTGACCCCCGTTACTCTAAATTTAATTATTTTTATAATAAATTTTTATTTAAAAGTTGTGGGGGTTTAAAACCTCCATAATTTTTTTTAAAAATAATTAGTAGGCCCATCAATTTTCAATAACTAATTATAGATTTCAATTTAGCTCAAATTTAATTATTCCTTTAGACATAACCTACAATTCAATATTTGTTCAATTCATATACCATTAATACAACATGAGTAATTAAACATTGTAATTGACAA
>NW_025894193.1:0-5818 GCF_002878395.1 Capsicum annuum | reverse complement strand
TTCATTTGAATCCTTGTTTTTTGTATTTTGGAATATTTTTGGAGGACGAAGAGATACAGGTTTCAAAGTTGACATAGTTGTGGATAGCAGAAGGTTTAGTAAAAACTCATAAAGAGAAGCTTTCTGAGGATATAGCAGAATATTACTTGAAGAACCTTATTGGGAAAAACCTCATGATGGTTTCCAAAAAAGTTCTGATGGTATCACCAAGGCATGTCGCATTCATGACTTGTTGCTTGATTTTTGTAAAAAAAAAAAGCCAAGGTGGAGAACTTTATACAATACATAAAAGGGTAATAAAACCTATACTTTTTTATTCATTTAATCTATATTTCTCTTGAACTTATTCTTATCATACCAATTTCTCTATCAACAGGGACAATGATAATATGAATCCTTCTTATCAGAAGCATAGAATTCCATGACGCTTATGCCTTCACTTTCAAGGTGATAATCTTTCAAAATGGAGTTCGATTTGTTCAGATGTTGTTAAAAGTAAAAATGGTGATGTTCATCACAGTAACAAAGAACAAGACAATGAGAAGTTCATCTCAAACAAGGAAATGGAGCAGGCCTAAGCAAATAAAAGGATTGGGACCATATTAGATCAGTCATCAGTACTAACAACTCATAAGTCGAAATATTTATCTTAGACAAGAAAGTTCTTTTATTTTAGCTTAGAAGAGAAGTCACTTGTTTTATTTTTATTTTCATTGTTTAGCTTAGAAGAAAAGATTCTTTAGCTTGTAAAAATAAAAATGATTGGTAAGAAATATACAGACAAGAAAAATTCTCAAATACTGTCCCTTATTCTCTACATAGTATCAAAGATTTTTTGAAGATCCTTTCTTAGAAGCCTTCTTTTCCCTACCATGGCAAACACAAGTTCTGAGTCACCTTCTGCCCCTACTGCATCCAAAGTATTGGATCAAAGCATCCATTATTTCCTTCATCCAACTGATTCACCAGGGAAGTCTTTGGTGAACTCCATTATTGAAGGAAAGGGTTATTGGGGATGGATAAGATCCATTCTCATTACTCTCTCAGCTAAAAATAAGCTAGGATTTATTGATGGAAGCTGCAAGGCTCCAGCCCTTAACAATCCAAATCTGCAATCACGGATCCGGAGCAATGACATGGTTACCTGTTGGTTGCTGAATTCACTTTCTAGAGATATTGCTGACAGAGTGCTCTATTCCAAAACAGCTGAAACACTATGAAAGGATCTTGCGGACAGATTTGTCCAATCTAATGGGGCCAAATTGTATCAACTGCAAAAGTAAATGAGTGAGTTATCCTAGGGAACACATGATATTGCAGTATACTACACAAAAGTCAAGGGGTTATGGGATGAGTTAGATATCTTGAACACTAAAAACACCTACTCTTATGAGTGTGATTATGGTGGTAAGATGAGAATGAGTAAAGCACAAAAAGATGAGAGACTCATACAGTTCCTTATGGGATTGAATGAAGCTTATAGGGCTGTGAGGAGCAACATCTTAATGATTTCTCCTCTACCTTCTGTGAGTCTTTCTTACACTCTTCTCATCTAGGATGAAAAATAAAGGGAGATTACTGTATACTCTAGCCCTGCGGGGGATCACTCTTCATATTTGGTTGCTGATAGTAATGCACCTCTTCGGTACCCTCAAAATAATCTGAGGAATCATACTCCTAAATATAGATCTAAAAAGATTGACACATCTTTGACATGTTCTCACTGCAAGAAGGTTGGACACACATTTGATAAATGCTACAGGATCATTGGCTTTCCTAATGATTTTAAGTCCACCAGAAATAAAAGGATGCAAAACACTGTGAGGAGCAACGTTGTTATTCTCTCTAATTTACCTGGTTATTCTAGTTCTTTACCTAATTGTGCAGATCAAGTTGGAAACCATCTCACCTGTGAGCAACTTTCTCAATTGGTTAATATATTAAATCAGGCCAAGATCTCTCAACCATATGCTTCACTTGTTAATTCTGCAACTACATTTGCTTGTGTTGGTAATGGTTCAGTTTCCTGTTTACTACTCTTAAATTCTAACCCCTGGATTTTAGATTCAGGGGCGAGTCAGCATATATGTTTTGATGCAACAAACTTTACTACTCTCACACCCCTTAATCAAATCATCAACATCACTTTACCTAATTCTTTTAGGGTAAAAGTAACTCATTCAGGAGTTGTTGCTTTATTTCTTGATCTCATTATTCACAATGTGTTTTTGTGCCTATATTTAAGCTCAATCTCTTATCAGTGCACAAGTTATGCATACAATTATATTGTCTAATTATGTTTTCTTCTACCAAATATGTCTTACAGGCCCCTTCAGTTAATAGGCCTCTGGTTCTTGGTGAAGCACAAAATGGACTCTATCATTTTTTTCCTTCGAATCTCCAGTCTAATATTCCGGTCAAGGAAGATATAGTTTTCTTTTCTAGATCTAGTTTTTCCAGTTGTAGTTCCTTATCTAATTCAGTTTCAAGTAGTAACAGTTCTAATTTTCATCTATGGCATGTAAGACTAGGTCATTTGCCCATTTCATTAATGAACAAGCTAAGTTCCTTTAATTTCAAATGTGATTCCAATTTCATTTGTGATGTTTGTCATCTTGTCGGGCAAACTAAATTGCCCTTTCCACTTAGTCATATTAAAACCAAATCACCTTTTAAATTAATTCACATTGATACATGGGGTCCTTATAAAAATTCAACCCACAATGGTTACAGATACTTCCTCACCATATTAGATGATTTTAGTAGAACTACTTGGACTTATCTCTTGAGCACTAAGGATAATGCTTTTCCTATGCTAAAACAGTTTCTATCCATGGTTCAAAGGTAGTTTAACAGTAAAGTAAAAATCATCAGGTCTGACAATGCTTTAGAATTAGGAAAGGGAATTGTTACATCTGAATTTCTGCTTTCTCAAGGAATTCTTCATCAAACATGATGCATTTCTACTCCTCAACAAAATGACATAGTGGAGAGAAAGCACAGGCATCTTTTAGAAACTTATAGGGCTTTGTTGTTTCAGTCTAGCCTACCTATTTCTTATTGGGGTGATCGTGTTCTTACGTCTACTTTTTTAATCAGTAGATACCCCTCCAAAGTCTTAAATGGTAAGTCCCCTCATGAAGTTTTTTTTGGTTATCCTCCTAAATATTAATTTCTCAAGGCTTTTGGTTGTCTCTGCTATGCTTCTACTTTAACTCCAAATAGATCAAAATTTTCACCTAGAGCTACTGCCTTTGTGTTTTTGGGATATCCACCGAGACAAAAGAGATATAAATTATTATCCTTACAATACAGGAAAATATTTGTTTCAAGAGATGTTCACTTCCATGAAATAGTTTTTCCTTTCAGAAAGACTTCAGGCTCTGCTCCAATTTTCTCTTATTCACATCCTACCTCTCCAGATTCATATACCATTCCTTTTATCCCTAATTTAACACCTATCTCCACAACTACACAAGATCCTTCATCTTCTCTTCCTCCTTCTACCTTTAATTCTGATCCTCCCTCCTCTATCCCTGACCCTATTGTTTTTTTACCTCAACCTACTACTATTGAACCTAGAAGATCATCCAGAACCCATAAAAAACCTGCTTATTTAGATTACTATTATTGTAACAATGTGTTTCTCCCCGATCTTACCACTTCTTACTTCACTTTACCTATCAGTCCTCAGGTTTTTCCCTTCACTGCATTTTCTTCTACAAATTAACTTGTAGTGAATTCTATATCTTCTGTCACTAATCCCACTACCTATGCACAATATACAATGCACCCAGCTTGGTAAGCATCTATGAATGATGAAATTGAGGCCTCGATATCTAATCAAACCTGGGATATTGTGGAGCTCCCTAAAGGCAAAAGAGCTCTACCCTGCAAATGGGTGTACAAAGTGAAGCATAGGTCTGATGGTACTATTGATAGACTCAAAGAAAGACACGTATTTCAAGGTGATATTCAAAGGGCTGGGATTGATTTTACTGAAATATTTTCACCAGTGGTCAAAATAACAACTATAAGGTGTCTTTTGGCTATTGGTGCAAAAAGGAAATGGCCTCTTTTTTAGCTAGATGTCAATAATGCCTTTCTACATGGAGACCTTGATGAGGAGGTCTACATGAAGTTTTCGGCAATCATGGTTTATCCTAGTCCTAATCTTGTTTGTCGACATAAGAAATCACTCTACGGGTTAAGGCAAGCATCGCAACAATGGTTTGCTAGACTATCAGTAGCTCTTCATTTCAAAGGTTTTCACTCATCACTTAATGATTACACATTGTTTTACAAGAAATTCGAGGATCTCATTACTATCATTGTTGTATATGTCGATGATATAATCATCACTGGAAGTGATTTCTCTACTATCACACGATTGAAGGAATTTCTCAATGCGGAATTTAAAATAAAGGATCTGGGAAACTTACACTATTTTTTGGAACTTGAAGTTTTCAGAGAAGACACTAGGTTGATTGTTACTCAAAGAAAATTCACTCTTGAGCTGCTTGCTGAATTTGATTGTGCTCAATTGCCCCTAGTATCTTCTCCATTGGATCCATCAGTTAAGCTCTCATCTAGCTCCGGAGAACTTATTACTGACCCTACCGTTTATCGTCACCTAATTGGAAAGCTCAACTACCTTACACATACTCGCCCTGATCTTTCTTATGTTGTCCAACATCTCTCAGTATATGCAACAACCCCGTCTTCCACATTTCAATACTGCTCTTCGAGTTGTTCGTTATCTACGGTCTGACCCAGGTCAAGGTTTTTTCTTTACTAGTGACCCTTCATTTTCCCTCTTTGATTTTTATGATGCCGATTGGGGTTCTTGTATAGATTCTCGATATTCAGTTAGAGGGTTTTACATTACCTTTGGTGGATCTCCTATCTCTTGGAAGCCCAAGAAACAATCCTCCATTTCTTTATCCTCTGCTGAGGCAGAATATCGCTTCATGAGGCATATGGTTGCCGAACTCACCTGGCTGAATCGAATCCTTCATGATTTAGGTGTCCCTTTATCTCTTTCCATTATTGTTCACTTTGAAAGCCAAGCAGCAATACATATAGCCAAAACCCCCGTCTTTCATGAACGCACCAAACACGTCAAACTTGACTGTCATTTTGTTCGACAACAATTTCTCGCTAGATTAATCTCCCTTTCTTTTGTTCCTGCCGCCTCTCAACTCGCTGACCTTCTCACCAAATCTTTGTATGGGCCTTCACATCACTCTTTAATTAGTAAGTTGGGACTCGTTTCACTCCCCTCCAACTTGAGGGGGGTGTTGACAGTAACAATGGAGATGTTCATCGCAGTAACAAAGAAAGAGAAAATGAGAAGTTCATCTCACACAAGGAAATGGAGCAGTCCAAAGCAAATAAAAAGATTCATCAGTACCAACAGCTCACAAGTCCAAATATTTAGCTTAGACTAGAAAGTTTTTTTATTTTAGCTTAGAAGAGAAGTTTCTTCTTTTATTTTTATTTTCATTGTTTATCTTAGAAGACAATATTCTTTAGCTTGTATAAATAAACATGATTGGCAAGAAATATACAGACAAAAAAAATTCCCAAATACTTCTCTTATTCTCTACAGATGTACAATCTTTCCACTTGATGAGGGACAAAAGAATTGGATTATCTTCAATAGCCCATGCATCACACACTTTTAACAGCTTCAAGTTTCTGTGGGTGCTAGATTTAGAATTCACTGTAATTGATTCTTTTCCAGAAGTGTTAACTTGATTGAGATACATTGTTGTTAGGGTTGCTAAAGATTCTTCGTTATCATTATCGAACAATC
>NW_025894192.1:0-1861 GCF_002878395.1 Capsicum annuum | reverse complement strand
TCCCGATCATGTGATAGTTTGTTGAGAATCATTCTTATTATGAAATCCTTACTTATGATATTGTGAATTGTGGACTCTACTCTTATGATCAAGTCAGTCATGTGTGTCAGTTTCCTTCCATCGAGTCCTGGGGGTACTTGTACCCAAAAACTATAGCTATCTGCCTAGATCTAGTGTCATGTTTCAATACATCCTCAGTCAAGCTATGCTCCATAAATTTCAGTTAGTCACGTGACTCAGAAAAACTCAGAAATCTCAGTAGTTCAGTAGTCCCAGTAGTTTCAGTACTCTCAGTCAGACCTCAGATCTCAAGTGTCTTTTTCGTCAGTCAACGAAACTCAGTGAATTCAACTTAGTTCTTCTAAGAAAATATTATCAGCTCAGTTAATCAGTTTATAAATCAGTTCAGTTCAGTTCAGTTAGTCAGTTCAACGTAGTTAATCTTTTTAGAGTCTTTCAGTTAGGAGTAGGGACTAACACCGAGCAAGTGCAGGGATGGCAGTTTTTTCCATTATAAAGGCAGAGCCGTTAGCAGCAATCTCTGTAATCTAGAACTGTATAGCTAGCGTAGGACAGGAGTCACCCATCAGATTAAGGCTATACTTTACTATTATATTGCCTTAGGCTTGATTTCCTGTTTAGGGTCACCCGTCAGAGAGGCTTGACCATAGTAGAGGTCTCTACCCGTGGCACGGTATTAACACCCTTCCAATTAGGGCAAAGATTGGACCCCACCAGTATAGTATCGGGGCATATCGATTAGGTTACTACCTCCCACAGTCACAGTTACAGTTACAGTTTCAGTATCAGTCTTCAGAGTAAAAATCAGGAATCATGACTATCAGATACAGTCATCGATCTTAGTAAGGAACTCAGATAGTTCCATTGATTCCTGGACTATCCCGTCAGATAGGCTTGGTCCTATATTTAGATGCTTATTATTAGATCTAGAGGGCACTCGGCAGACAGGCTTGATCTCAATCTTAGATTCAGTTGAGTATTCTCATTATCAGTTTCAAAGATCACTCGTTAGCTAGGACTGATCTCAGACTTAGATGTTCAGATACAGTTTGAAACTCAGATAGTTTTCCCCAGAATTAGGACTGTTAGATACAGTCATCCATGTTATCAGTCATTCAGTATCTCAGTATCATAAAACTCATGTTGTCAGAGTTCAAACTTAAGTAGTCAGTATCTCCACGAGTTCTGTAGCAGTTACGTATGTATGTATGTATTCTCACTTTCATATTATTCAGCATGTTTATGCATATAAACCCCATGCATTTAGCCTACCCCCTCGTATACTCAATACTTTAGTTGTACTGACGCATTTGCGCTATGGTGCTTTCTTTTTATATTACACCATAGGTTCTGAGGTGCAGATTTTAGATCAGCAGTAGCAGTTCAGTAAGCAGTGAGTCCTCATCTTTTGAGGACGTGATCATTACATTTATTATTCCAGTATTTCAGTTTAGGGAGTTTGTTGGAGACATGTTCCTTCAACTTCTTATTCAGACAGTTTAGAGGCTTTCAGACGATTATAGAGTTTTCAGATTTAGTCTTTAGTATTTTCAGTTTTGTTTTGGTACTGTGATACCACCTTATTTAAGATATTTTATTATTCAAGATTGAACCTTACGCCCTCTTTGTTCATGTTTCCGCATTTCATATGTATATTATACAGTTATAGGTATAGATATCAGTCATGGGTTAGCTTGTGGTCCTTCGGGCTCATAAGCACCGTGTAGCATTCCGGTTCAGAAAATCGGGGCATTACAACTGCCTTCAAAGTTGTATCATTGAATAAGGTCTTCAAAACACTTTCTTTAGAAGCCTTAAAGGATACATGGAGGGTCGCTGT
>NW_025894191.1:0-3050 GCF_002878395.1 Capsicum annuum | reverse complement strand
AAGAATAAACCCTAACCCATCAAAGTCAAGATCAAGATTCAAGAAATTCACCATCAATCTTCAGGAATTCAAGCACCAAGGTATGTTAGGTGTTCATCAAGGGGTTTCCTTCCACTTTTGGAGTTCGAGAACTTTTTTTAAAACTTTAAGTTTATTGAATTCATGAATTCCAGGTTGGGCTTGAATGTATTCATGATTATGATGTTAATTGGGTTTCTAATTTATGATTTATTAGAAGATTCATGTAAATTTATTTACATATGTGTAGTATTATGTGAATTCATGTTAAAGACCTTGAATTATTAAGTTGGGATTGGAAATCACAATTTCTATATGTTGTTTAGTAGTATGTGCATATATTATGTTCCTCAAGTAATTGATAAATTGTGCATGTGGATTCAATGGGAAAATCATGACATGTTAGCATATGTACTGTAATACCCCGAAAAATCCAAACAAATATTAGCGCTATGTTTCAAGCTCATGCACAGTAGATCATGGTTCTTTTATAGTTTTATTATCAAGTTAGATGTATATTAAGTATTCAAATAAATCTCAGCTATCAGACGAATCAAAACATTTCTTACCGATTGAATTCTTGGGAAGGATATTGTTATAGTCAACTTCAAATGAGAATATATCACATTATACTATGAATTATTGATCAAATTACCTACCAAAAGATATATAATTGAATTATATTTCCAACGATACTAATTTTGCCTAAATCCGATATCGGAGCAAAGAGTTATGCCCATTTTACTCCAGCATGTCAGGATGGAAAACTAAGTGACGACATTTTGAGATAACGTATCACAATCCTGACGGCTTATCACGAATGTCGTGAGACCTGGGCAGAAACCAAAAAATTCTAGCTCCCAGGTGGATGATCTGGAATGACGGGCTATCATGGATTTGATGGCTTATCAGCCTTGGTCGTCAACTGATAAATTCAGCAATTAGGAAGTGGTTTTGTAAGGGTATTTTGGTATTTTCCTTCACTTCCCACGACTTAAAACCCTCAAGGGACGAAACTTTCTCCTATTTTTCTTTATTTAAACATCTCAAAAATTCTCTCTTACACTCTTAACCACAAGAATAGGGTTTTATCTCAAGATCATCTCCTCAAGAACAAGAACATTCTCTCCAAAAGGGGTTAAACCCTAGTCAAGAAAAATCAAGAGCAAGCCTAAGGATTTCTTCAAGAACCTTCAAGAAATATTAGATCTCTTTCAAGATCAAGCTTTAAGGTATGCGTAGTGTTTATCCATGGATCTCTTCCATCCATGGAGCTCAAGAATCATGTTTTAAATTGTAAATTGTGATTTTCTTATTGTGTTATGGTTGTATTCATGTTGATGATTATTGTTTAAGTTCAAGTTGTATGTTAATTTGTTTTCATGAAGCATATGAGTAGGATAGTTGTAACCCATGAATTTTGGATAGATTAAGATTGTTATGTTGATAAATATACCTATGCCCAAAATTGTGCATGTAAGGTGCTTGATGAAATGCCTAAGAAACTAGATATCATGCCATATAGCTAAATTCTAACTAAGTGAAGGATGCATGATATGCCCCTATGTTCGAATGATTTTCATGTTGATACTGTGTCTTGTAAATGTTGTTGGATTGCTCATGAACTAGTCTTATGAGATTATACTTTACTTATTTGCAAAAATCCTACTTATGTATAAGATGTATGATAACCATGTACTTCATGAAATTCCCCAAGTTATAATATTATGGATTGTTTATGTTGGTCATGCATTCAAGAAATTCATGTTTGTCAGTTTCCTTCCATTGAGTCTTGGGGGTACTCGTACCTAAAAAATATAGCTGTGTGCCTAGAGCCATGTCATGTTATCACAATACTCTCAGTCAAGCCATGATCCATAGAATTCAGTCAGTCATGTGACTCAGAAAAACTCAGAAATCTCAGTAGTCTTAGTAGTTCAGTAATCTTAGTAATCTCAGCTATTTATCATGTCTCAGTAAGTATTCAGTTCAGAACCTCAGTAACCTCATCATCTAGTAAAGTTCAGCCTTATTTAGGTAAAAAGTAGAATTCAGCAGTATTTCAAGTGAAATCTCAATGACTATAGTACTCTCAGTCAATCCTCAGACATTATTAGATTCCGTCAGTCAATGGAACTTAGTAAACTCAGTTTAGCTCCTCTAATCGATCCCACTAACATCAGTTTAGCTAATTACTTCAGTTCAGTTAATCATTTTAGCTCAGCTAATCAGTTCAGTGTCTTTCAGTTGGGAGTAGGATTCAGCTCCAAGTGAGCCTAGGGATGGGGACTCACCCGTTAGATAGGACTAAGATCCATAGAAGAAATCCCTAAGTTCCAGAACTATGTAGCTAGTGTAGGTTTAGATATGCCCCACATAGGGCTAATAAATCTCATTTTAGTTTACCTGATAGCAAGGACAAACAGAAAGAGCTCCCAAATAGAATAGGGTTTACTCATAATTTTTCTCTACCCGTGGTACGGTATTGACATCCTTACAGCTGAGGATACAGGTTGGATCCCACCAGTTCAGATTTGGGGCATTTCTAGCAGATGATTACTTCCCACAGTCTCACAGTCTTATTCTCAGTCTCAGTAAAAGAACTTAGATAGTTCTTCAGATTTCATGACTATCAGATACAGTCAACTTAAATACAGTATGGAACTTAGTTAGTTCCATCAGATTTAGGACTGTCAGATACAGTCACTAATGTTATCAGTTATATCAGTTATCAATAACTCATGTTATCGGTTATATCAGTTATCAAAATCCATAATATCAGTATTCACATTCATGACTATCAGATACGGTCAAGAATATCAATTCTTCATATTCATGGTTGTCAGATACAGTCAATCAGATTAATTCTTTATAATTAGACTATCAGATACAATCAACCAGGCCAGTTTTTCTTAATCATAACTGTCAAAAATAGTTATTCATGCATCAGTAATATAGTTTCAGTCCTTTAGTATTCAATAATACAATATTAGTTCCCTACTTATTAGTGACTTACATATCTATATCAGTAA
>NW_025894190.1:15664-55616 GCF_002878395.1 Capsicum annuum | reverse complement strand
ATATGAACATTTAAAACAAATTCACATCAAGAGAGGAAATTTCATATAATTCATGCTCTCAAGTTAACATCTTTTTGGAATACATGCATAGACATATATCATATAGCAAATCACTTTGGGAATAGGCCTAAGGGCCAAATCAATATCATAAAATATTTAAAACATAATCATATTCATAATTTCAAAACCCCCATTTGAAAACATGAATTTTTAAAGCCCATGAGATTTTTGAGATAACTGCACGTACCTCGATTACTACGAATATTGGGTGCTTCTTGAAGCCTAAGTTGAGAGGATTCCAATGATTCAATTAGTTTCTAAAACCCACGTTTTAATCTTGAGTTGCTTGAGTTTTTATTTTAAAACCCTAGAGAGATTTCTTGAACAATTCTGATGAATGAAGGTGTATTTTGGGGTCTTTGGGAACTGAATTTCGTGTTTCGGGCTAAGTAAGGGTGAAAAAGGACCATTTTTCCCCAAAAATGGAGTGTTTAAATCACTTGAAACCTTTACATAGGTGCCGCCTATGCTATCGCCTATGTTTACATAGGCGCCACCTATGCTATCGCCTATGTTTACAAAGGCGCCGCCTACTACTTTGAAAGGTCATAACTTCTTGCTTAGGTGCTGGATTTTAGCAAAATTAGTATCGTTGGAAAGCTAACTTGAAGACCTATCATTTGACACATAGTAGGCTCTCTAATTCAACTTATACAGAGAGTTATCATCGATGAAATCTGACACAAATTACAACGTCCACTAAAACTTAATCGATCGAAATAGTTTCAACTCGTCCTTGAGTTGAAGGACCTCTATGGTCTAAATTCAAGCTTGAATAGATTCACATACTACGTAAATAATTAACATGTCATATTATCATTGGATTTATTGCTTCAGTATTATCAACGCTTCAAAATCATGGTCTATATTGCAGCCCAAAATGCGGGGCGTTACAAGAATAATTCAGTTCGGGTCTATATACGTAGGAATGATGGTCTAAATTCTAGCCCGAAAATACGGGGTGTTACATCTTAAAACTGGGACAAAGTCCCCAGTAGACCAAAACAAAGAAATAACATAATCTGGAATAACAGGCCTTCTGGAAAAAAGAAGGCTCACCTCTGCACGAATCACTTCTCTCTGGATACTCTACTGATTAGCTGGACCCCTAGACTGACCCACCGAACCTGGGAGTTAGGGGTCAATACAATTGTACTGGTACCAGAGCAAATCCAAAATAATAATTTATATTCAACATATATGAGAGCAATTTAAAACATTTCATAAACATATCATATAGTAAGAAATCTCATGGGCATTTCTGAAAGACTCTGTAAAATCATCTGAACTCTGTGACACTCTTTCTTTTACTTCTGCGCTAGGTGGTATACCCTACAACTCTTAAATTCTACAAGCTATATGGAATCTTCCATTGACTCGGCGGGGAAGCCTCCAACCCAAGTGTGCCACAAGGGCTGGAGTCTCTGACTCTACTATGCCACACGGCCGTCACCAGCGTAAAATACTATACCCGGATCGACAAATCATGGTTTTAGGCTAAGAGTTACTTGAACTCAAGCCTTCTTCGGGTAACCACCTAACCCTCTTTAAGACCAGTTTTAACTCTTTAAAACATGCATTCTCTGTAAGCATATTTTGAAAACATACTCTGTTATGGCATACATACTTATGGTATCGTCATACCATTGACTTGCAAGTCACATCTCTGAGCTATTATTAGCTTGTTACAATCTCTATTTTCAAAACATAAATTCGGGGCCACCATATCAATAAATTATTTCAAAGAACTCTTTCTATAAAACTCATGTAAACACACGTATGCAACTCTCTTTGTCAAACTTTCAATGATGCAAGGTGGCCATGTCAAAACTCTTAATCTCATGCAAATCTTTCTCTTTTGACAAAATATATTTACATCAAGCAACTCCCTCTCTTAAATCTCTAAATCATGCTCAAAATACTATGGTATTTGAGTAAATTATTTTCAATCCATAAGTCATGCATTTCATTCAATCCCATAAGATCATTAACAAAAGGTTACCACAAGAGAGGGATTTCATTATTTGTGCTCTCAAACAAATTTTTAGTTTCAAGTTTCATACATATACTTATATGTGTAAATCAATTTAAGGGGATAAGGCCTAAAGGACAAAACAACAATATCATTAAACATGCATAAAGCATAATAAATCATGGATTTCAAAACTCCTTTAACAAATTCATGCTTGAGTATCTTTAAATCAGAATTGAGTGTTTTCAATAAGCCCATGTAGTTTTAGGATAAATCCCACATACCTCAATTTAGTAATTTGATGAATGATTCTTGAAGCCTAGGATTTGGGGATTTCAAATCTTCAATTAGTTTCGAAAACTCACGGTTGAATCTTGAGTTAATTGAGTTATTAGTTTGAAACCCTAGAGAGTGTTCTTGTGAATTTTTTTGAAGAAAATATGAATAATGAGGTCACTTGGAATAAACATCCTGTGTGTAAGCTGATAAGGGGGTGGAAATTACCCAATATAACCTTAATGAGACGGAATAAAATATAACTGGGAGCCCAATTTTATAGGCCACCGCGATGCGCCACTATCGCGGTGGCTCACTAGAAATCGATGAATGAGATTCTTGGGGTCACCACGATGTAGATCCATAGCGTTGTCCCACTAGTTGGGACCTGGAAGTTCAGCGCGACGCGCCAAGTACCAAAATGACGGTGTTTTACGACTAGGACTTAAATTAGCCATAACATCTTGCACGGGTATCGTATTTTGGTGAATCTTATACCGACAGAAAGCTCATTCAATGTCCCACACTACATAATTGACTAACATGGAAAATTTGCATAGGATTTATGGCTTTTGGATCATCTACACATAGAAATGATGATTTTCGTTCTAGCCCGAAATGCAGGTGTTACATTATCTTCCTCCTGAAATCAGTAGGACTATTGAAGCTTAAAGGTATGGAATAACGTGGACCTGATATATCTTCTTAGAAAGGATATAACTTTTAAGGGTGTTTTGGATATTTTTCAACCCCTTAACATCTTAAACATGGGATTTAATCCCTATTACACCAAAATACACTCACTTTATTAAAATTCATCCAAGAAAACTCTCTAGGGTTTCAAACTAAAAACCCAAATATCTCAAGATTCAACCGTGAGTTTTAAAAGATAATTAGAGAATTGGAATTCCCAATCCTCAAGCTTCAAGAATTACCCATTATTTTTTGAAATAGAGGTACATGGGGTCTATCCTAAAACTACATGGGCTTCTTGAAAACACTAAATTTTGATTTAAAGATCATCAAGCATGAATTTGTTAAAGGGGTTTTGAAATCCATGATTTTATTATGCTTATTGCATGTTTAATGATATTGTTGTTTTGGCCTTTAGGCCTTACCCCTTTTGAATTTATTTAGAAGTATATGTATATGTATGAAAGTGAAATTTTTTATTTGTTTGAGAGCACAGATTATGAAGTCCCTCTCTTGTGATAAATTCAAGTTTATGATCTTATTGTGAATGATAGAAATGCATGATTTAAGGTTTGAAATTGGTTTTCTCAATATTTTAGTGGTTGAGCATGATTTAGAGATGAGGAGAGGAAGCTTCTTGATACAATTACATCCTTATTTTAAATGAAAAAGAGTTGCATGTGATTGCGAAATTTGACATGCTCACCTTGTATTATTAAAATGCTTGATAAAGAGAGAGTTTTGCATGTGTTTACATGAGGTTTGAGAAAGAGATCTTTTGAATTGATTTATTGATATGATGGTCCCAAACTTATGTTTTGAAAATAGAGATTATAATATGCTATTAATGGCTCAGAGATGTGACTTGCAAGTCAATGGTATGACGATACCATAAGTATGTATGCCATAACAGAGTATGATTTCAAATTATCTTTTCAGAGAATGCATGTTTTGAAAGAGTTAAAAATGGGATTAAAGAGGGTTAGGTGGTTACCCAAAGAAGGCTTGAGTTCAAGTAACTCTTAGCTGGAAACCGTATATGCCGATACGGGTATATTATTATTATACGCTAGCAACGGTCGTGTGGCGTAGTAGATTCAGAGACTCTGACCCTTGCGGCACACTTGGGTTGGGGGCTTCACTGCCGAGTTAATGGCAGTTTCCATATAGCCTATGGAATTTCAGATTGTAGGGTATACCACCTAGCGCAGAAGTAATACAAAGGGTTGTACAGAGTTCAGACGTTTTTCACAGAGTCTTTTAAAATGCCCATGAGATTTATTTATGAACTGTTTTAAATTGCTCTCATATATGTTGAATATAAATGATTATTTTGAATTTTCTCTGCATACCAGTACATCTGTATTGACCCCCCTCCTCCCTCCAGGTTTTGAGGCTCAGTCTAGGGGTCCAGAAAAATAGTAGATTTTATCAACCAAGGTCGCAGGGTCTAGTTGGTGAGCCTTCTTTATTCCAGAAGACTTGTTTACTTTCAGCCAACTATTATTAGATATGGTTTTGGTGTACTGGAGGCCTTGTCCTAGTTTTTAAATTGTGTTAGTGATCATGTAGTATAGATTTCGCAGACAGTTTCCAGATGTTGTTAGATGGTTTTGGATTGTCATTTTCTATTATCAAATTTATAACAGATTTATGACCATGATCCCATTTTGTTGAGATTTCTGCATTTCCGTATTTGTGTATGAATGTTGTATATAATTGCAAGTTAGAAGGGTGTCCGGGCCTTCATGGTTCGGGATGCTCGTCACGGCCAGGGCCTTGGTTCGGGTCGTGACACAATATCTCAAAAATGACATTTTATTCATCAGATCCTGAGAATTTGAAAGGATGGGAAGGAGAAGTTACTTTGGTAGAATGAAGAAAATGAAGGAGAAATAAAGGAGGAGGAAACAAACAACTCATCAGTACGTCATACAATAGTCTTCCATAGTAAAGGTTGTACATATGTTTAATGAATTGTTATTCAAAAGTTCATAATATGAAGTATAAATAATAAAAGTTTCTTTCATTCTGCCCTTGCAAAAAAAGCAGAACCCTTCCCTGCTTCCCCGAGCTCCTAGTTGGAGTGCTGCTGCTATTCCAAGCACTGCAAGTTTGCTACTACTGAATACCAGCGACGTCAACGGGAAATCTTTCTTTGAAACATACATGGGATTGCTGACTCTGATATGATGGGCAAGAAGGAAGTCAAACAAAAGCTAATCGGCAACCTCTATACCATATGCAAGTTATGCTATATCTCAGTTTTTGTTTATCTTTCAAGAAATACCATAATCACAAACAATGTGAAATCTCTGCAGGTAATAAAGTTCCCAAGAAAGTCCAATGCAATAAGAAGAGCAAAGAGCTTGAATTGTGTTGCGAGGTTGTGGAATTTAGGTCACCAAGAATCAGCCACTGATAAGCATTTGGTGTTGTGGGGCTGCTGTTTCTAATGACCAAGATGATCAAATTGGTGCAACAGTAAGTTTTGTTTCTAAAGAAGTTTTAGACATAATTGGTGCATATTTGCCTCCTGTTTCTTGGAAAAAGAAGTTTAATTTTAGTACCATTAGGTAAATAGCTATAACCTCCTTTGTTGATAGATTCTTATTTGAATATCTTATACAGGCTCAACATGGCTATCGGCCTCCTTCACTGATGAGCACTCTTCTCCTATTCCTTCGTCAAGAATCCTCAAGGCCTCCATTGTTTATTCTCACAATTTGACGCTAAAGTTGAAGCCACAAGGCCATTATTAGAAGTATTGAATCTTTCCGGAGGAATGGAGGTTCTAGGTTAAATCTTCCTAGTTAATTCTTTTCCGATTTTGGCTTCTAACCGTGTCTTCTTTTCTGCAGATGGCACCTTTAAGTCCATTACCGAAGATAAGTCTGTTATCTAGCTGCTACCCAATTAGAAATGAAGCAACTTTTACTCAGATACACATCATGGAAAATATCACCTAGAGGGATTGCATCACAAAGTCTAATGCAGGATGATTCGGATGGAGATGAAGAATCTATCGCTTGGAGTTACTCAAGTGGTTAGAGTAGTGCGGATATATAACCTGGCATATGCTTGAATCATCCAAGAGGAATCCGAGATCTGTTTTATGCCAAATAATACGTGGAGGAACTCTCGATATACCAATAAAAGCAGTTACGTGCATGAATGAACTTTTGAAAGGATAATTTTCGTTTGGAAATTTGAACATTAATAGACATTTTTAGCAGAATAGTGATACAGATAGATTGGTTCATGCTTTTGCTTTTGTTACAGTAGTTCAGAAGCATAGCAATAATTTTTTAATCTTTGCAAGTATAGGAGTTCCTAGCGCAACATCAAGTTAAAATGATAGTAATTGAGTTCATAAACACATGCGAATAGTTATTTAGTCGACATCTTAATACATATAAAGTATCTGGAGAAAAGCTACTAGATTCACGTGAAGCCATAGATTACGCTGTAGATTTGCCTTTGGTAGTCCAAACCTAATGTGTCTGAAGTCCCATTGTATGTGGTCAAAGCAATCGTTTAAGCACTCATGACACCCTCTCCTCAAACATTCAACCAACTTAGAACAAAATCCCACTTTGAACGGAAATAAGTGTTTGCTTATCAAAGTGACTAGTAGTAGAACACTAAAATAAGTAAATAACTTCTAAAAGTTGAAAAATCGAATTCCAGTACTCAAATGAATGAGGGTTTACGTAAATCATCAAAGAGAATTACAACTAAAGTTCAACCATACATGACCAGAAGTGCATTTCAACACCATTTCACCAGAAGAACAAGTCACTACAGAAAATTACACTGATACATAATGATACAAAATAGAATACACAGTTGAACATGCTTCCTCCAACCCAAAAAATACATAGTAGTCCGCAGTGTTACAGCACAACATGAAGATTTTAAACTCATTATTTTTGACTAATTGCTGCAAAGTCATTCAACAATGGGTAAAATCGATAGCTCACGACCTTCAACTCCACCATAACCAGCACTGCAACCTCACAATGCAAGGAGAAAGATTAACACAGAATTGATGGCTCAATGTTGCATCTTCAGCAATTATCCAAACAAACCAGGAGTGTCGAACCTGTTGTTGATGATTGAGTTAATTGATTTATTAGTTAGTCGGTTGTTAGTTGTTAGTGGAGATGGCATGGTTCTAGAACAAAGTTAGCTTCCGTTACAACTCAGCCTAAAAAAGGCTGAATATGCACCTCATTGTAACCACTTGAAAACAGTAATAAAATTTACTGATTGTTCTCTCTTCCTTCTTCGAAGCTCCACTAATGGAGTCCTAGCTGCTCAAGCTAGTTTTTCACATGGTATCAGAGCAATTGATACTTTTTGACTCTACACTGCAGTTTAGTTTAATTCTTGAGTTGAATCTCTCAGCTGAATTGAAAGAAACAATGGCGCCAAAAATTGATCAAGACGATCCTCTGTTCATTGGAGCCTCAGATATTGCAGGAGCTGTATTGATTCCAGTCAAATTGACAGGATATGAGAACTATGGAGTTTGGAGTAGATCCATGAAAATTGCATTATTGGTCAAAATAAAGTATGGCTTTGTTACTGGGACATGTACAAAGGAATCATGTAGGGACGATTTGCACCAGCAACAGGAGACGTACTATCATACAGTAAGTGAGGAGCTCCTCAATGGAATAGTGTATGCTACGAATGCATCTGCAGTATGGGCTGATTAGAGGTTTGACAAGGTCAATCAATTGCGATTGTACCAACTGCATAGGGAAATTACCACATTCTCACAAGGTATTGATTCTGTGTCCCAGTACAACACAAAACTGAAGACCTTATTGAATTAGTATGATGCTGTTACTCCTTCACCTAGCTGTGATTGTCCGCGATCAAGAAACTATATGGAGTATTTATAACAAATGAGGCTAATACAGTTCCTAAGTGGCTTGAATGAATCCTACGATAAAGCACGAAGACAAATTCTACTGAAGGGAACTGCCCCCACACTAAACGGGGCATATGCAATGCTCATTGAGGATGATATACAAAACATATGTAGCCACATATTCAGATGCATCTCATCACATATCATCCAGTAAATGTATGTTGAGGGACATTCATAACCTGACCAAATCACAAAAGGATCAGGTTCGTTTACCTACAGGAGATAAGGTGGAAGTCCCTCATATGGGTACAACATATATTTTTTCAGATGCATAAGTGAAGAATGCCCTATTAGTGCCAAGATTTCAAGTTTAATTTGTTATCTGTTTCTAAAATCACCAGGGAATTATCTTTTTCTGTGTCCATCTACCCTCACTTTTTGTCTTCCAGGACCTCTTGAGTGGCAGGGTGAGGGGGATTGGTAAGGAGAATGGTGGATTGTACATCTTCAAAACTGAGACTGTGCTAAAGCATCTGAATAAGGACAGTAATAACTCAAAGGGATGGTGGATTGTACATCTTCAAAACTGAGACTGTGCTAAAGCATCTGAATAAGGACAGTAATAACTCAAAGGGAACAATAACAGCTAATGTGACAATACCTGATGTCAAGCTGTGGCATTCTAGGCTTGGACATCCTTCTTCTCAAGCTTTGAGACACCTAAAGCTGAAGGATTGAAGGAATGATAGTGAAACTCTCAATAATTGTCCTGTTTGTCCTTCAGCTAAACAAGCTAGACTCCTGTTCCCTTCTAGTACTTTTAGAGCATCTACTATGATTGAAGTTGTTCACGTAGATCTCTGGGGACTATTTTATGTCCCTACCATTGACAAGAAACATTATTTTCTTGTGGATGATCATAGTAGATTTGTATGGGTTTATCTGTTGCAGTTAAAATCTGAAACTATTGTTGCCATTAAAAATTTCATGTTGATGATCAAGTCTCAATTTGACTCTCATGTTAAGGTTGTGAGATCAGAGAATGGTACTGAATTTTTTAATCATAAAACTATTGAGTTATTTCAACACCATGACGTATTGCATCAAAGTAGCTGTCCTAATACTCCACAACACAATGGCACTGTGGAGAGGAAGCATAGACACATTCTAGAGATTGCCAGAGCTATCAGATTGTATTAAGGTTGCAGTGTACTTGATGAAAAGATTGCCATCTTTACTTCTAGGCTACAAGACTACATATGAATTATTGTATAGTAAGGAGCCTAGATTGATACAACTGGTGGTCATAGGATGCCTTTGTCATGCCTCAAACTTACCTAAAGGTGATAAATTTTCAGCTAGAGCTATCCCTATTGTCTTGCTTTGAAACTCGGAGAGTGCTCTTGCTCCTCTACCCTCATACGCTTAAATATTTGATTTAGCTCCTTGACAAAATTCGAACTCGTGACATGTATCTACCGCTCATCCATCACTGTAAGCTTTGTTATTTTACCGAAAATGTGACACAATGGTTATTAAGCTGATTAGCATGCTTTCTTGTCGGAGGAGGGGCCACATTAAGCTAGTGCTTCTGTGGGTATGTCATGTTTTTTTTTAATTTTTTATTGATAGGTAAAGGTAGAGAACTAACAGAGAGTGTTTGAATGTATCTTTGACATGTTTTTGAGAGATTCTCTGCAAAGGGATTGAATAGGAAACTCATTAATTTCTACATCATCAAAGAAGAACCAATAGGAAACTCGTTAGATCCGTGATGGCAGTATGTTATGAGAAACCAGGAAATGAATGAATATTTCCCATGCTTCTATAAATGAGCTCTTTTTTGTTCTTGTAGAGTTATATGCACGCAAGGTAATGATGGCCTACAGTTTTATGGGTAATCCTCTTCATTTTTTTGACACTTTATTCATGTTCTTATTTCAAGAATGTTTCACAGTTGGCTGACAAATCCCTTCTTTTGTTCCCTTTTCAGATAAATTGGCTAAACATATTGATCGTAGTTACCATATTATTACATTCCGAAACCAGCCTTGGATATGTGGCATATTCAAGATCATTTGTAACATTCTGAAATTGTATCTCACTTGTGTAATGGAAAGTACATTCAGAAGTAGCATATCATAGTTGCTATCAAATCTTACTCCTTTTCCGCATTATTATGTTTATACTGCGCAAAAACTGGTATGCTTTTCTTCCCTTTTGATAAACATCAATTGGTGGTTTCTTTAGCTGCTTTTTGACAGTTGTTTTTCCTTATAAATCTGATTCAGTGCACAACCTATTTTTCTTCTTGTACTTCCTTTCCCTGTTTGCTTTCGTGGAGAATACATTATTTAAAGCAAAACCTGAGCAAGTATTATCCTGAATTGAACACGATCTGGCTCATTGGGAAATTCTATGTCTAATTTTTTACAGGTGGGGAGCGGCAGCAGGAACAGATGGCTAAGAAGCAAGCCTTGGAACAAGTAGAGGAGCTACGGAGTTGCACCAAAGGCCCGATTCTCTGTTCAATTGGAACCCGGAATCAGGGACATATACCCTTCTTCCTGTAGTTGTCAACTTATCATTGCAGTTTACACAGAGAACCTGATGAGCACAAGGTAAGAAAACATCTGGAAGTTCACCCTCTTGAAAATTAAGCATTTCCTATCACTGTTAACATTCATCTTAGAAGAATCCTCCAACCAATCAAAATCATGCAGCATCCCCTTCCGGACACTCATTAGACGCTTTCAGCCGAGACAGATCTTATTCAAGCCGTTGGAGGTCATCCTTGGGCAGCTGGAAAGCTGTTCCTATCCTATGGCGCAAAGCCTCAAGCTTTTTTTTTTTTGTTAGCATCCTCTGCTGCTTCCTTGAGGCGCCGCGCTCTTGTGAAAGCTTTATTTGAAGTCGGCATGCTCATGAACTGTCCTTTAAGAAGATGAAAAAAAACCATGTTTTCTTCTCTCAACGGGATTCAACATATGCTGGATTGAATCGGCAATACAAAGTGCAAGTAAATAAGAGCCAGGCCAAATGGGACGAGGAGACCTACCATAGCTGCAATGCCATATCTTATACTTGCTAAAAGAGGTTTCGAGATATGATCTCTTTCCTGTTAACTTTGAGACAGCAGAATTGCTCACTACTGTTCTGCAAGTAGCAAGAGGTGAGTTCTTAGGCAGACCATAATCACCCGTTGACGTCTCAAAGATCATGAGTATCTCAAGGATCCTAAGCAATGGTCACGTCATGAGAGATTATGAGATGCACTAGGATCGTTCCTCATTCACTCAAAATACACCGCCCCAATCCCGTGATTTTGATTCCAACATTCAGTTACAAAGAAAGGAGGGATATCATAGTAAATCTGTTTATACGATAGTAGCCGAATTATTCACAAATATTCCGAACTAATGTAATAATATAATGGGAAAAGGGTCAAAAATACCCCTACTTTGATTAATTGGTTAAATTTATCCTTTACCATAATATGAGGTCAAATTTACCCTTAATGTTATCAAACTAAAGAAAATTACCCCTCAATTGGATGGAATCCATCTAAAATAACTGATTTTAATTAACTTAATCATTTTCCTCAGCTAATATGTCTTTAACCATTCAAACCTGTCTAATTAACTTAACCCTCTTCCCAAAAACCTGCACACCCATTTTCTCCAAATTAACTACCATCGTAAATGGGCAAGATCTTATGTTGAAAAATGATTTTGTTGTTACGTTCCTTCTTCTTGGAACCCAACTTTCATAATACCAATTTCTTTGGTGAACTATAAGAAGGAAAAAAGAGAGGACAAAAGTTTTCTAGAAATCTCCACAATCAAAGGTAAGATTAGGATAAGGAAAAGTAAAATTCCTAAACTTAAATTTTCCTCGAGAATCTCTGTTCCTCCATGTCAAGAATTTTGTATAAATTGAATTGGGTGAATTCATCGAAATCAAAGAAGTATGAGAGGATGGAGCTAGTGCAAAGAGAGTTGTCTTTTTAGCGCTTGACGACTTGTTTGGGACAGACGATTTGGGTAGGCCTTTGTTGAGTTTCTTTATCTGGCAGGGTGTGTGTGCTAGTGCAAAAGGATAGAGAGAGTGAGTAAGTGAAGAAACAGAGAGCAATTCTGTTGTTTGCTTGGATTGTAACCCTGACTTTCATATAGAATGTGTTGATACTTATTATTCGAACACCCTTTTATCTTGTTTGTAGACGAATTGTTTGATAGCACTAATGAAAGCATCTTGCTGAAAAAATTAGGATTGATGTCAAGAATTTTATTTTGATTCTTCTTCACGAGTGTGGCTGTTCGACCCACTTTTGGAGGTAACAGTTAATTTGGAAAAAAAATGGGTGTGTTTGGAAAGAGGGTGAAGTTAATTAGGCAGATTTGGATGATTAAAAACAGATTAAATGAGGAAAACTATTAAGTTAATTAAAATTAGTTATTTTGGATGGATTCCATCCAATCGAGGGGCAATTTTGTTTAGTATGATAATACTAAGCGTAAATTTGACCTCATACTATGACAAAGGATAAAGTTAACCAATTAATCAAAGTAAAAGGGTATAAAGTTAACCAATTAATCAAAGTAGAAGGATATTTTTGACCCTTTTCCCTAATATATATGCACACAAAATCAAACACGTAGAGATATGTAATTGCTTCGATAGGCCACTAACCATTTAAAAGTAGAGACACAACATATCAGAAAATAATAGGTTGAATCACAACGAATAGTAGACCAAAACCAAAGTAAAAAATAGTCAATGTAAATATCAAGTTTAGATTCTCCCGGAACGCTAGCTAAGCTAATCGTGAGAGAATAATGTAGACATAATGTAAACATTGCTTGTCTCATCTAAGAAACTGTTCGTCTAACTTGAAAGTGGCACTAGTCTTGAACTGGAGCAGCTTGTGCCTTTGGCCTTAAAATTGTGGTAAAGTTGTGATGTAAGTAAGTGAGTTCTTGGGACGTAAGAATCACCCAGCAACCAAGCCTTTCTAATAGCAACAGATATTTCTTCATCCCGGTAAAGAAATAATAACACATTAATCTAGATTTTATCAAAATTCTAAAATTGAATATGGAAAACTAAAAATATAATACTCAAATATTTACCAAATACATAGTTGTTGCATCATAAAGTTTCCGACGCTAAATAAATAAATAAAAAAAAAGACATTGTTGATAATTGATAATATATCAAAGTAAATTAGAAAAGCATTGTTACTTCTCTTCGTGCACAATCAATGATTGACTGATTCCGTGTGCAGTTTCAGTTACTAATTGACTCATTTGATATCTGGTGAGTGATCTGTTAGGTTATAATAGTACTCCCTTATAAGCACTCATTAACAACTGATTGTAAATGATGCTTGAAATAGCGGAAAAAATGAACTAAACTTCATTAAAATAATCTACAAAAGCGTAGCTGTGACGATCAAAATTCTTGATTAGTACCTCACTCGGAATTTGCCAAGCCCAATGACCTCTTACACGACCCTTAAAGAGTGTAGTGGCCGACACGGGGCATCTCAATAAAATTAGTGACCCAAAGCCAAGTTTTTAACAAGACAAACGTACATATGTAAACATACATACAAAAATACTACTGTAATAATTCAGAGTTGTCTTATTTTTATTTGTATAGTTGTTTTGGTATACTATTTTTAAAAGACATATAACTTTTAACTTCAGAGATAAATATAATTATTAATTAAAGTAAGGACTAATTCTAGTTAATAAGATATTGGTCATTTGTTTGCAATGCATTAACTTAGATGTTGTTGTTAAAATTTTACTTATTAATATAAAATTTGAGGAGTTTAGTTCAAAGTTATAAAATATTTCTTGTAAAAATGAGAATGCTTTTTCACCTTTTTTTTTTTTAGATAATTTTTTAAAATATATTTTAGGAAAAAAGCTCAAATATGCTACTGAACTATTAGAAATGACTCATTTATGTCATCCGTTAAAAGTTGAGATCATTCATGTCATCGCCGTTATATAACCGGTTAATCCATGCCATTACTTTTTAACGGTGGTTTTCTAAAAAAATTATTTTGACACGTGGCCTCTTATTAGAGGTCCACATCATTTTTTTTTTTTTGATCTATTAAGAAGAATTCACCCACACCCAACCTATCACCTTAACCCACTTTAATATTACTCTTAATTTTGATCCTAGATTTAAAGATATATATAATCATTTAGTCTTCGAACATAAAATTTACACACTTAAATACTTCGTTTAAAATAATATTATGTTGTACGTCTCGTCCGCATTAAGGAGTATGAAGGCTACCAAATAGCCAAGTCCACGAAATAATTAAGACTACCAATAATTTAATTATACAACTTATAAGCCAAATTTTGAACAGATTTTTAGGTATTCTTCCTAATTAAAAGTTGTGGTCCTTCATGTATGTGGTATTCTCTTCGTCCTAAATTATGTGATGATGTTCGGATTTCGAGAGTCAAAATAAATTATTTTTTAATCACAATTTATTCATTTGTCATTTTAAATTATTAATTATTCTAACCTATATTATTTTAAAGAAGTATTCAAGTGTGTAAATTTCATGTTCGAAAACTAAATGATTATATATATGTTTAAATTTAGGGTCAAAATTAAGAGAATATTAAAGTGGGTTAAGGTGATAGGTTGGGTGTGGGTGAATTCTTCTTAATGAATCAAAACTAAAAAAAAAAAAAAAAAGAATTTAAAAAATGACGTGGACCTCTAATAAGAGGCCATGTGGCAAAGCAGTTTTTTAGAAAACCACCGTTAAAAAGTAATGGCATGGATGAACCGATTTTATAATGGCGATGGCATGAATGAGCCCAACTTTTAATGGATGACATAAATAAGTCATTTCTGATAGTTCAGTGGCATATTTCAGTCTTTTCCTTATATTTTATAATCTTCATTATTATTTTAAGTGAAGTTGAAATTATACAGTTTACTATTAAAATTTTTGAGGCCTCAAAATTTTGGGACCCTAAAACAAAGGCTTTACTAGCTTTATCCTTGAGCCACCCTTGGTGGCCGATTTAAAATTTACTTCAAACAAAATTTTAAGGTTATTAGAAAACATCTTCTTTTGATAGGATTCTCATAGCAGTAATGATTTAAGTATCCAAAATGCGGCTTCTTCGCTGCAATTAATAAATTATACTAAATGAGATACTTAAAAAAAAAATGTTGAAAATATGTGTATAAGATTGTCATTTACTTGATATACTGCTTTACTGCAATTAATAAATTATAATAAGTTAATGAGGTAGTTAAAAAAAAGAAAATGATGCAAATATGTGTATAAGATTGTCACTTACTTGAAATCTACTGCTTTGCTGCAATTAATAAATTATACTAATTTAATGAGGTAGTTAAAAAAAAAATGATGAAAATACGTGTATAATATTGTCACTTGTCTACTCCTTTAATGAAAAAAATCCCACATAATATAGAACTCTTCAATTTCAGGAAATGTTCCTTCAGGTACCCGGCCAGATGGATTACGCATGCAAAGAGCAGCATTGAATAATTGTTGAAAATGTTGGAAGTCTAGTCTAAGAGTGTAACACCCTGAACATTCGAGCTAAATATAAAACAAATTGGACCTCTCTTCACATATACTTATACCTGAATCTAGAAAATTTATTATATCTAGGTGTAAAGGTCATGTCTTAAGCGTAGGAGTGTTGGATATGAATTAAGGGTATAAAAAATCTCTAAATAAATTTGAGTTGAAAGGTCCGTATAGGTTCATACAAGGGTCTTATAGAAGCATTTCTCCTAGAATACTTAGAGTTACGTGACCCATTACCTTTCAAATTAAAGATTTTGGAATCTTCTTTCCAACTCCACCAACAACTCATAAATCAGAATCTCAAGTAAAAAGTTACGTGTGTTTTTCTATGAACAGCCTTTTCTATTTTTTTCTTTACTCTTCACATTCTTGGGGTGATGTCGTCCCTTCCTTTTCCCTTAACCCCAAACGTTTTAAATCCTATTTATTTATTAGTTTTTTAAGACATTTTTCAGCGCATAACACCTCTTATTCTACTCCCTAACACAACTATTAAGAATTCATGAGAATTCAATTCAAGAATCAAGCAAAATCCCTCCATTCCTATCACAATTATATTCTTCTAGCATTTTTGAGGTAAAACTACAATCTTTATGTATTCTTCAAATATCATGTTCACCAATTCAATTTTCTCGAGATAATATCGAATCCAAGAAACTCTCATACTCCTATTCCTCAATTAAACTCATAAATATGTGTTTCCCAGATACCTTGGGTAAGAAAAGAAAAGTAAAATCTTTCTTTTTTCATCATCTTTCATCCTTTTAACTGTTGATATTGTCTGAACCAATTGTATCTATATAAGCGTTTGTATAACTAGTTGTATGACTGTTGCGCTGGTTGTATAACTGTTCTACCAGTTGTAAGACTGCTTCATTGGTTGCTTTGTACGATTTTCTTCCTGTTTTCGTAAAATATTGACCTGTTGGCCTGTTAAATAGCTCTTTGAAAATTGAACTTCCCATATTGATATTGTCAAATTCTTAGATTGGAGTTTGAGTTCACTTTTTACTGTTAATAACTGTTTTATCTCCTATTGGGATCTCATGTCAATCTATTTTCCGGAATCTCAGGCAATAGATGACTTGTAATACAATATCTTGGCCCAATCTTCCATGTCAAAATCTCAGTCATGCCATTATGTGAATGTTTCTATCAAAGTTATAAGATATAACTTATGAAACTCTTTAAAGTGTAATTCTTGTTCCATAATCCATAAGAAGGTAACCTTCCCGCAACATTCGTAATACTCTTTGCACTGTGATCTATACATTATGAAATTTGCAAGTCTCAATATAATAGTACCAACTTCCCAAGAATCCCCTATTGACCTAAAAGATAATTAATAATATTAATATAAATATTTTTACAAGAATGCTTCCAATCATGTACATGAATTATATCTTATCGAACCATGAAGTTATCTATCATGACTCACTAATATTGATAGTGTTAACTCATGAATATGAATCTATTATAGTTAACTCTCAATATAAGCCTAAAGTGGTTATACATAATTATGAGCCTACAAAGGTTAAGCCATGAGCATGAGCCTCAAAGGGCCAAACTATGAACATGAACGGAATAAAAATAATATTTTGATCAAGAACTAATCAGATAAATAAGATTAAGTCATGAGCATAAGGGAGTTAGTTAGCTGACTGTGAAGGCATAGGTTGAAACAACGAATGCCCGAAACTATGTTTGCCGACATAGGATAGAGATTATTTCGAACGTTGGATGACTTTTTTTATCATGTGTACCGAAAAGGGGCTAACCATGGATACTTGCTAGCAAATTATGTCATGTCACAACCTATGCCCGACAAGGTGTGGGACGGTTTAACTGATCAGGCCGAGATCAGACTCCATGCGCTCACATGGTGGTTTATGACAGTTCACTACTTTTTCCCACAAATAATCAAAAGGAATTAAATCTACCCTACATGGTATATTATAAATTTAGTTTATACTCCCGTTCCTTTCCAGTTGTCTTAACTTACATTTGAATTTTATTATCATTTCTAATCTCTTGGTATATTACCCTCCTAAAATGGTTTTGCATACCAATAAATTACACGTATTGACCGTCTTTGGCGCTATACAATTTCATGATGTAGGTTCTGGATCTCAAGTCTGTAGTCAGGCGCATCACTAAGATTATCATCTTTTGCTATTGGTGAGCCTCCTTTCTACCTGGGACAAATTTAGATATGGCAATTTCTCTATGTTCCTTTCAGTATCAGGGTATGCCGGGACCTATTTCCGATAATTATTGTTAGTCATTAGAGGCTTCACGGACTAGTTTTGTTGTCAAATAGATCTTGTAATTCTTAGTCTTATTTATTGTAACGCCCCGAATCTGGTACCCCGGACGCTACACGGTGCTCACAATCTCGAAAGACCATAAGCTAACCCATGACTGATATATGTAACTGAGTACTGCATGATAGTAATACTGTAATAACAATATAACTGAGATAAATGCGGAATATATGCCATAAGGTTCAATACTGATACATAACTGGTAAAATGGTATAACAATACCAAAAGTAAAACATCTGTAATACTGCAAACTGCTGAACATCTAGTCTGAAAGCCTCTAACTGTCTGACTGAGAAGTTGATGGGACAAGACCCCCAACTAACTCCGGCTACTGAAATAACCGACTAAAAATAATGAGAATAACCACGTCCTCAAACTATAAGGACTCACCACAAAGTCTATTGCTGATGGGGTGGGCTACTAAGTAAGATCTGGAGCCCATGTATCTGAACCTATGGTATAAGACACCATAGCGCAAGAGAAAAGTATGTGTTAGTACGTGGAATGTACTGGCATGCAAAGTGAGGTAAGCTGAATACATGGGTTCATATGCATGAACAATACTAACTGAATAATATGAGTATAACTGAATGAAAGTACATGCATGGATACGTGAATTGAAACTGAGGTCATGAGGATTTTGAATACTGAGTTCTGAGTACTGATAAACTCGACTTTTGATAACTGATATACTGATAACATGAGTTTTGATATCTAATATACTGATAACATGAGTGATTGTATCTGACAGTCTTGATTCTAATGGAACTAGCTGAGTTCCATACTGAGCTGAGTGACTGTATCTAACAGTCCTGATTTCTTTACTGTTGAACTGAATTCTATTACTGAGACTAATTCTAAAACTGAGACTATGAGAGGTAACCATCTAACTGACATTTCCCTTCTAGCTTATTTAGGGTCCAAACTGTAACCCCACTTGGAAGGGTGTCAGTATCATGCCACGGGTAAATACAATTGCTATGGAATCAGTCCTATCTAATGGGTGACCCCTGAGATCAGTCCTATCTAGTAGGTGATCCCTGAGTATGTCAATCCTATCTAGCGGGCGATTCTTAATATCAGTCCTTGTCTAACAGATGACATCTCATAACCTACGCTGGCTACGTAGTTTTGAAACTTAGCGATTGCTTTTAGGGACCCAATCCTAACTAACGGGTGAGGCCTCATCCCTAGGCTCACTCGGTGTTGAATCCTACCCCCAATAGAATGACACTGAACTAATTATACTGAACTGATTTCCTAGTTCATACTAGGATTAAATGATCCGTTACTGATTGTTCTGTTTAGATGAACTGAACTGCATTACTGAGCTTACTGAATTTCGATGACTGATGGAACACTACTGAGATCTGAAAACTAACTGAGATTACTGATTACTGAGTAGGACTAGACTGATACTGAGGTTACTGAGTTTTCCTGAGTCATGTATCTTACTGAATTCTACTGATCATGGCGTATCTTGAAAACTGACACTAGCTCTAGGCACACAACTAAATGGTAGGATATTAAATACCCTCAGGACTCGATATCATGAATATTAATAGGACAATGACACTTCTTGAACACATGACCATAATCAACAATTCATAATCCAATCATTGAGGGATTTCATCGAGCACTTGACAGTCATAGTCTTGTACATGAATAGAAATGCATTCTAACATATCATTACAAGGCATAGCTTAGCATGAGAGTCATTTTGATAAATGCTTGCATGACATGAACTTGTATATATGCTAACATAATGTAATTTCATTACTTAACTTTCATGAAACATTTCTCAAAAACTTGCAAGACATAGCTTCAACATGGAAATCATTTAGATCATGTGGTATAGCATGAATTGGTTATTTAGATCACTAATTGATAGCAAGGCACAATTCATTCACTTAAGCTTTTCAACAAACACTTGAGAGGCATGATCTTAGACTTGGGCATTGATACAAGCACGATCATAAAGATGAATGTTTTTGAGTATTTTGGATGTAACCTCGGAGGTGTACGAGTTGAAGTGTTAAAAAGGGCTCCAAACCGCCTCTAAAAACACTCCATGGGTGTCTATTTGCCTACTTGGTCATTAAAGGGCTTTTTTGCCATTTTATCTTTTTATTTGTAAAGTACTATAAATAGAATAATATAGGATTTTAGTTCATTAGCTATTGAATGTTGATGTAAGAACACAAAGAACATCTCTCTTGAGAGAGAGAGATTCCCTAGGCTGAAACTAGGACATGAGCAAGTGTGGAATTACTTGTGAATGTATATGGCTTGGAAACATTGGTGCTTGAGAGGTGAATTCCAATCTTGTGTCTTCGTAAGGGTGAGGTGTTGCTATTGTAAGTACTAGGGGTCCTTAGATTTAATATATCTTTGAGTTCCTAATCTTGTAATAGTGTATGTCTCACTTTCTATCTTTACATTTCATGTCATAGTTTGTGTTGTCTAGTGGACCCGTTGGTTTTTGTTATGTCTTGTAATCTTGTAACATTGGACTATTGTCATCCTAGTGTTCTTCTTCTTATCATAATGTTGTTTATCCCTTGTTTTTGTTAGTCATTTACACTTTGTTTCTTGTTGTTGTTGGAGTCGAGAAGGTTTTCCTTTGTTTGTGGACTACTTTGGCTTGTTTTTTATATGATCCAAGTTTGTATCGTATCATTTGGTATCAAAGCTTGTGGTTGATTTTGTTCCAACAAAATCAATCTTGGGCTTGCTACAAAAAAAAAAGGAGTGTTCTTGTTCTTGTTCTTATTCTTGTTCTTGTTCTTGTTCATGACCGAGAAACTTGTAGTGTTCTTGTTGTAGTCTTGGCTGAAATTTGTGTAGTCTAGGTCTAGGATTTCTTTGTCGTTATTGTTGCTTCTTGTGTTAGTTTCTTGATTCATTAACACTAAAGGTATCTAGATCTATATTTGAGCTTAAAAACGTGTTAAAGTTGTGTTGTGAACAAAGACCTAGGCTGAAATTTGGGAACTTGTTGTGGAGGTTGGAGTGGGCGTTGACGGTGTTGTTATTTTTGTTCTTGAAAGTTGTTGTGTTCTTGTTGTTCTTCATCACTTCTCTTATCTTAACCAACTTAAAGTAGCTAATAGATCTAGAAAAGGTGAAGACAAAGTTGGAAGACTTGATGGTGAAAGGACTAGCTCACATCACTCTTGACTTGACAACAACTTTTTCAACCACTTTTCTTTTTTCAAGGAGCCTTGTTTTGTGGAAACTAGTACAAGTCTAATTCACCTTTTTTGACTTGAATTTGAAAAGAGTTACAAGACTTGTGTTTTTCCCTCCAAATACTAATTGTCTTCCTTCCAAAAGTATAAGGACTAAAAATTCCATGAATGGTGATTAAAACTTGTGTGGGACCGTGACCAATTAGGGGGTGACACGTCACCAGTTTACATGACAAATTTTAAGCTCAAATTTGATCTTCTAGTTTCATTTTGTTGTTTCTTTTGTTGATTTCAATACTAACTTACAAGCTAGTAACCACTTACTAGATTACGAGCTGGTTTGAAACCATTCTTTGTGTTTACGTCCTTGTGTATTTTTTTTATTTTGAATTCATTGTAAACATTAGAATTCACCTCACGGAGTACAAGCAAGCATACAACACTTGTGAGATTAAGTGTGAGGAATTCGAGAACAAAGAAATAAAGAGAGAGTGTGAGGACCTTTCTTTTACAACTAACCCATTTGTTGTTTTGTAGTGAAACTTCTTGGCTAAACTCAATTGAGCCGAATGAGATTGAAGGCAAATCTCAAGATGGAGAGGAAGCCAAGGTGCAAAATGAAGACATTGGCCGAGACTTGAAATTGTTGTGTTCTCGATTTCTTCTTATTTTGTGGACTGTTTTGGAGACATTTTCATTTGGCTTATGCCATGAATTTGAGGTCAAATTCCTCTCAAGATGGAGATGATAACACAAGCACGATCATGAATATGAACGTTTTTGAGTATTTTAGATGTAACCTCAGAGGTGTACGAGTTGAAGTATTAAAAAGGGCTCTAAACCGCCTCTAAAAACACTCCATGGGTGTCTATTTGCCTACTTGGTCATTAAAGGACTTTTTTTTTCATTTTATCGTTTTATTTGTAAAGTACTATAAATAGAACAATATAGGGGTTTAGTTCATTAGTTATTGAATGTTGATATAAGAACACAAAGAACATCTCTCTTGAGAGAAAGAGAGCCTCCCTAGGATGAAACTAGGACATGAGCAAGTGTGGAATCACTTGTGAATGTGTATTGCTTGAAAACATTGGTTCTTGAGAGGAGGATTCCGATCTTGTGTCTTCGTAAGGATGTGGTGTTTCTATTGTAAGTCCTAGGGGTCCTTATATTTAATATATCTTTGAGTTCCTAATCATGTAATAGTGTATGTCTCACTTTCTATCTTTTCATTTCATGTCATAGTTTGTGTTTTCTAGTGAACCCATTGGTTCTTGTTGTGTCTTGTAATCTTGTAACATTGGATTGTTGTTATCCTAGTGTTGTTCTTTTTATCATAATGTTGTTTATCCCTTGTTGTTGTTAGTCATTTACACTTTGTTTCTTGTTGTTGTTAGAGCCGAGAATTGTGTCTGTGTTGCTCTCGGATTTCCCTTTGTTTGTAGACTGTTTTGGCTTATTTTTTATACGATCCAAGTTTGTATCGTATCAGGCATGAATAACATACTAATGCATCATGACTACAATAACTAATTCATCATACAAGGATTTCAGCATGAGAGAATCATAGTTCAACACACATGTGAAGCATGGGTATTAACATGAAACAATATCATGGATACAACATCCAACTTGTAATTCAAGAGTTCAACATGAAATTTATGTAAATCATATCACAATTAATTAGTTTTCATGAAGCTTGAGATAAATCATGGAATATAAAAATCCAATTTAACATCATAATCAAGATTAAACTTGATCCAACATAAGATCTATAAAATCAACTAACTTGTAGTTTAAAAGAGATTCTTGAACTCCAAGGGTGGAAGGATACCCAGGGATGAATACTTAACATACCTTGATGCTTTATTTGGGAAGATTGATGGAAGAATCCTTGAGATTTGGATCTTGAATTGGAAACCCCTATTCTTGTTCTTGAGAGAATTTTGAGAGAAGTGAGTATATTTTAGATGAATTGGGGCTGAATCTTATGTTTTGGATGAATTTTGGGTGAGGGGAAAAACTAAAATACCTCTAAGGAAACAAAAAAGTCACTCCCTCAGTTGACAGGTTGATATGTTGAAGTAAATTGGGCATAACTTTTTACTCCGATGTTGGATTTGGACAAAATTAGTTGCGTTGGAAAGAAGACTAAAAGAGTTTTCATTCGATATATAGAAGCCCTCCCAGTTAATTGTATACAGAAAGTTCTGATCGATGAAATTTGACCCTGAATCTGCCCCTGAAATGCGCCCAAAATGCTGGAGCATTTCAAAAGCATATCAAACCGGTGTGTTATGCCCCCAAAATGCGCCTAAGATGCTGGAGCATTTCAAAGGCATATCAAACTAGTTTGTATAGAAAATACTTCACTTTGCAAAGTCATAACTTTTAGCTCAGGTATCGGATTTAGGCGAGATTGGTACCGTTGGAAAGATACTTCGAAAACCTTTCATTCTATATATAGTAGGCCTTCTAATTCGTTGTATACAAGTCATGGTCAATGAAATTTTACCCAAATTGGAGTGTCCACTAAAACTTAATCGATGGAATTGTTTTCAACTTGTCTTAGAGTTAGGGGATTCTTGTGGCCTCAATTCATATCCAAAGGTTTTCCCACACACTATAGGAGTGATCACCATATATGCATTCACAAGTAATCACTTAGTTTGGGTCTATACGCGTAGGAACGATATTCTAAATTCTAGCTCGAAAGTACGGGGTATTACATTTATCATGACTATTGTGTCTTCAAACATTATGCGATATTAATGAACATTGATGAAAGACTTTCTCCTTTAAGAAATCTTATTTTATACTATTTTCTCTCTATTCATTATGTTAGTTGTATGGTCATGTGATATGCCAAAACGTTCAGTCGTATTAGCAATAGTATCGAGTGTGTGTCATGTCTAGGACCTCAGCTTGGGGCGTGACAACGAGCGCCTTCATCAGTTTCAAGTTTCAATTTAAATAGTCTTCGTTTCATAAAATGTGACTTACTTTCCCTTTTAATCCTTCGTTTCAAAAAGAATCACCTCGCAACACCTTAATTTCAACTTCTCACGTGACATGTTTAGCATCACAGGATTAAAGGACATTTTGGTACATGTGACATGTCTTTAATTTGGGACCACAAGATTCAAAAGTTTTCTATATTTTCTTAAACATCGTCCCAGGTCAAACAAGGTCATTCTTTTTAAAACGAATAGTATATTGATACATACTTAAATAGTAAAAGTTACAAATAATTTCTTCAATTCGGCACATACCTTTTGTGAACTGAAAATTGCTTAGCCGGATATTCCTGTTCGCCCCTAGAAAAAGTCCATTCATAAAATTCCCATTGCACAATCCTAAGCTTAGTGTCTCTAATCCGGATATTATTTGCCTATAGAATTTAACAAATAAAACCATGAACAAAGATTTTTTAAAAAATAACTTTAAACAAAAATACAAAGAACGTATTTAAATATTGTTTTGAAATGCTCTCCGACTCCAATACATCGACGATCAGCACCATAACACTTCCACATGTTGAGTTTCCTCTTGCTATTCACCCAAGTAGGGAATGGGACTACCTTTTCCACGAAAAGCAATCCTCCTGTCCTCCGTTTTGAGTACCCATATGTTCTTGCAAGATGTGGTGACCTGATATCAGCTATTGTCGTATAGAAAAACTCAACTTCATGGAAGGTTGGATACTCAAATGCAGAAGCCCCAATTGACTCATTCAATTCTACGTAACAGTTGAAAAAATTCCCTTCAACTTTGTCTCGAATATTGTAATGTCGGATCATTGTACTTCAACAAAAGGAAAGCAACCTGAATAATACACATCCCTAGTGATATATATATTTTTTATTTACTTTTTATATTTCGAATCTCCTTAGTGAAAATTCTAGGTTCGCCATGGTTTCAATCCTTTTAAAATGAAGTTGCAGCAACCCATAGTGAAGCAAAATCAAACAAATCTAATTAGAAATATTTTCCGTTGATAGGCTTTAACATGCATATAATATATAAAATCACAACTTACAATCATTTTTTTTTTTTGGTAACAATGTAAATATTACCATTGACAAATCAGAGAAATCATCAATTACAAAGTAAGAGCATTTCCGCCACCCTGAAACGATGTGCTGAAACCTCAGAAAACTACTTACATAGTTAGTTTCTCTAGTAAACTTCTACATCTCTTCAACTTCTTAGCAAACACAGGCAATTCTAATCTAGCTATTAGTTCCTGTTTTATCAGTGTGATCACACCCTCAGTATGTACAATATTGCCTTTGAATAATCTCCAGTTGCATGCCCTCCATGTATGATATATCATAGCCCCCCAGAGAGCAGCTACTATCATCTTATGTATCCCATTCCAATGTTATCGTTTGATGTGGGCCAATACTTGTTTCACACTTCCTCTTTGCACTTGAATACCGATCCAATCCATTAAGGCATCTCTTACTGCATTAAACCATCTATACTCCACAAATAAGTGATGCGCATCTTCCATGGTAGGCAGGGTACACAAACAACACCCCAAATCATCAATATGTAGATTTAACTTTTGTAGTCTCAGCTTTGTGTAACATTTCTTTGACAGCCAGCCAGAGTATAAACCTATGTTTTGGTTGGACAATTATAGTCCATATCAAACTAGCTATTTCATCTCTTCCTTGAGTGCCCAAAAGGGCCATGTAGCTTGCAGTTATAGAATAGGTGCACCCAGCTGTCAAGTTATACCTATTCCGAGGGTACCAAGATCTCATACCACTCTTCAAAGAGTTAATCTTTTACCAGTACCAGCTGCAATCTTATGGCTGTTTGTGATCCCAAATGCTTGTAGCATTCTTCAAATATATACCATGGACCCATCGAACCCACAAAGAGTTTTTATCCATAACCAGCTGCCACAATAGCTTACCAAGAACAGCAAGATTCCATGTTCTGCTCTCCTTTATATTTAGACCCCCTTTGCCTTTAGGGACACAGAGAGTTTCCCATGCAACTAGATTAACAAAAACTGCATCCCAGAAGTTAAAAATAGAGAACAAGATAGCATTTATTACCTGCAGCCTCCCTGCATATGACAATTTTCTTGCATAGCCAATACTAATTCTTTTGATAATCTTATCAATTAAAACCTGGCAATCCATCTTATTCCATTTCCTGGAAGATAAGGGAAGTGGGAAATGTACCAACTTGGAACCTTGTTTTATCCAACAGCTTCACCTGAATGTTCTCCGGCACACCTGCCATGTAAATCCTTGACTTCTCCATTTACAAAATATCATGAGGTCATCGGCAAACACTAAGTGAGTTGACCTCGAGTCTTTGCACATCCGATGAAATTTGAAATCTGGAAGATCACTCATGCACTTTAAAATCCTTGATAGGTACTCCATTACTAAGACAAATAAGAGTGGAGACATGGTATCCCCTTGTCTGAATCCTCTTCTTCGGCAAAATATCCATACCCTTCTCCATTCACTCTAACAGTGAAGCGTGTAGATTACAATCTTTATACATCTAAATTGCAAAGTAATAGAACTGCGTAGCCCAAAGCCAAGTTAAAAAATACTCAATGTAAATATCAAATTAAGAGAATATAAGTTTGTATGAGTAGCAGTCAAGCTCTGTCCAAAATAATGAAGAGAGGTGTTGTTATAGCAAAAAAAAAAAAAATTAATCGATTAAGGTGGCAAATAGAAAATAATCATCGGTCACAATATTTCCTTAAACAGGGCAAATCGTATCAATTAAGGATAAGTAAAATCTCAAGTTACCATATGAAGTGTCAAATTTGCTAAAGGAAAATACTCACTCAAAATTTATCACAAGCAATTAATTACACGGCTGTCCGCACCACTAAAGGAAAGTCAATAATCAGAGCAACTAAACAAATAAGTACCCACAATTATAATTATAGTGAATGAATCAACCAATGCAAGTTCAAAATCAATCTAAGCTTACCAAAATTATTCAAGCCATCAAACTTTTACCAAAGATAGACACAATGCACGTATTAAACTGCTTTGAATAAATAAAAAATCACCAATGCTATTAGATACTCTACAAGGCAAACAATCAAAGACTTTGGACAAATAATAATCTATCAAAATCTATATCTATAATCTATATTTATATCTATATCTATATTCTATAATCTATAATCTATACTATATTAAATGTGTGAAGACCCTTATAAAAGTTATTCGAACTTTTTGTCCTTCATTAAAACACTCTGCAATATCGTTTTTTCATCCTTTTTCTTTAATTTATAATATAAATATTGACTATAATAAATATATAAAATATTAAATGGTGAAGATCTTCTTCTACTTATAGTTAGTTGGATTTTAAATTTATGGTAATATTTTGTTGGGTATTTTGTTATCAACGTGATTTTTTCCCAGAGAATATTTTCTAAGCTTATGGTAACTTTTTTTTTCCATGTTTATTGGTACAGGTTGGGTAGGTCACTACTCCAAAAAAAAAAAGTTGTTATTTCGTTTGAGGTATACTTGACTTTTTCAGAAAAGAAAAAAAACTTTCCAAAAATATAGGGCTTGGTTAATATAAATCCCACTTTAAAAATTTACTCACGGTTCCACATCCCAGTTGTCAATAATTCTTATTGCTATAGAACTCACCTAAATAGTAATTATTGTTATGATATATACCAATTATAGTGAATGTATCTATTTGATGTCTATTAGGATTTGATGTATTTGTCTTTTAGTGTGAAATTAGGGGCAAATTCTCCTTATAAATAGAATGGTTTCCTTCATTGTATATTATTATCCCTCAAGAGAAGAAATAACAATTACTCTCTCTATTCTCTCTACTCTTCTTCTTTATTCTTTCTTGTTTTATAATACGTTATCAGCACGAAACTCTACCGTCTCAAATTTGAAGGCTAAGGCTAAGATATTAGCCTAAGATATGAATAATTTTCAAAGTAAGCTGTCAATTATGAAGATATTTTTTTGATTGATTCTGGCACTACACATGAAACTCTACCATCTCAAATTTGAAGGCTAAGGCTAAGATATTAGCCTAAGATATGAATAATTTTCAAAGTAAGTTGTCCAATTATGAAGATATTTGTTTGATTGATTCTGGCACTACACATATGATATTCAAAGACAAGAAATATTTCTCTCATCTAAACATGGGCAAGATTAATGTTACTACAATTTCTGGTAGTGCTAATTTGATTGAAGTCTTCAGAAAAGCCATTATAATTTTGTCCAAGAAAACTAAACTCATCATAAATAATGTTATGTTTTCTCCTAAGTCTCGGAGAAACTTGATGAGTTTCAAAGATATCCGTAAAAATGGTTATCATATCAAGACAATTGATGAGATGAATCTTGAATATCTTGGTATCACCAAGAATGTCTCTGGCCAGACATGTGTTGTTGAAAAGTTCTCTGCTTTATCTGTTGGCCTGTATTAGACAAAGATTTGTGCAATTGAGGCACATTGTAAATCGAAAGTTTACTGATTCCAATACTTTCGTACTTTTGCATGATCGTCTGGGACATCCAGGATCAATAATGATGAGACGAATAATAGAAAAATCAAATGGGCATCCATTAAAGAACTTGAAGGTTCTTTCGAATGGTGAATTTTCATGTAATGCTTGTTATCAAGGCAAGTTGATTGTGAGACCATCGCCAATAACAGTTGGACTTGAGTCCCCCGCAATTTTGGAACGCATACATGGGGACATTTGTGGACCAATTCACCCACCAAGTGGGTCATTTAGATATTTCATGGTCCTAATAGATGCTTCTTCTAGATGGTCTCGTGTGTGCCTTTTGTCATATCGCAACTTGGCATTTGCAAAATTGTTGGCACAAATAATACGATTACGGACACAATTTCCTGATAATCAAATCAAGTCTATTCACCTTGATAATGCTACAGAATTTTCATTCCAAGCATTTAATGACTATTGTTTATCGATCGGGATAAGAGTGGAACATCCTGTACCCCATGTTCACACTCAAAATGGCCTTGCTGAGTCATTAATTAAACGTCTGCAGTTGATAGTAAGACCATTACTAATGAAAACTAAGTTGCCCACTTATGTTTGGGGTCATGCAATTTTGCATGCTGCAACACCTATTCGCCTTAGACCGATAAATTATCATAAATTTTCTTCGTTGTAATTGATTCTGGGTCAAGAGCCTAATATATCTCATCTGAGAATTTTTGGGTGCGGTGTTTATGTGCCGATAGTACCACCAAACCGCACCAAGATGGGCCCCCCCAAAGAAGGTTAGGAATTTATGTTGGGTTTGAATCACCCTCCAGTATTTGCTATCTTGAACCATTAACGGGAGATATGTTCACTGCTCGATTTGCAGATTGTTGGTTTGATGAGATACTTTTTCCAAAATTAGGGGGAGAAGGTAGTGACATCAAAAGAGAAATTTTGTGGAAAAATCCATCACTATCTCATCTTGATCCACGTGCTTCTATTTGTGAGCAAGAAATACAAAAGATTATTCATCTGTAGAAAATTACAAATCAAATGCCGGACGCATTTACAGATTTAAAAAGGATCACTAAATTACATATTCCTGCAGAGAATGTCCCAATTCGAATTGATGTCCCTAAAGGACCATCCACTAGTGTCATAGCTAATGAATCTAAAGCACGCTTGAAGCGTGGCAGACCATTAGGTTCTAAGGATCGAAATCCTAGAAAAAGAAAAATAAATGGTCAAGATGACACTATGAAAGATCCACATATGGAAGTTCAAGATTTGAGCAATGTTGATATCCCTGAAGGAATCAATAAGCCTGAGACTCAAGAAAATGAGGAACTATCCATAAACTTAAGTGATGTTGAAACTAATTTGAATCGATCTGAAATAATAGTGGATCATGTCTTTGCATATAATGTTGCAATAAAAATCATGCAAGATAGCGAGGATCTTGAACCTCGATCTATCATAGAATGTCGACAAAGAAATGGCTAGCCAAAATGGCAAGAAGCAATCCAATCTGAATTGAATTCGCTCGCCAAACGTGAAGTTCTTAGACCCATAGCTGAAACACCTAATGGTGTTAAGCCTGTTGGATATAAATGGGTCTTTGTGCGAAAAAGAAATGAGAAACATGAAATACAAAGGTATAAGGTACGCCTTGTTACACAAGGATTTTCACAAAGGCCTGGTGTCGATTATGACGAGACATATTCACCAGTTATGGACGCAATAACATTGCGTCATCTTATTAGTTTCACTGTCCATGAGATACTTGAAATACATTTGATGGATGTGGTAACAGCCTATCTATATAGATCACTTGATAGTGAGATATACATGAAAATTCTCGAAGGATTCAAAATGCCGAAATCATATAGTTCAAAGCCTCAGAAAATGTATTCCATTAGATTGTAAAGATCATTGTATGGTTTGAAGAAATCTGGACGCATGTGGTATAACCGTCTTAGTGAATATTTATCTAAAAAAGGTTATACGAATGATGAAATTTGCCCGTGTGTTTTCATAAAGAAAACAACGTCGGAGTTTGTTATACTTGTTGTCTATGTCGATGACATAAACCTTATTGGAACGCAAATAGAGCTTCAAAAGGAAATTGATTACCTAAGAAAAGAATTTGAGATGAAAGATCTCAGAAAGACAAAGTTATGCCTTGGTTTGCAAATAGAGCATTTGACAAACGGTAAACTTTGTCCATCAATTTGCCTACACAGAAAAGGTTTTGAAACTATTCTATATGGATGGAGCACATCCATTAAGTACTCCGATGGTTGTTCGATCACTTGATGTGAATAAGGATCCATTCGACCTCAAGAAAAGAATGAGGAACTCCTTGGTCCCGAAATACCATATCTTAGTGCAATTGGTGCACTAATGTATCTTGCAAATACTACAAGGCCTGATATTGCATTTTCAGTTAATTTTCTAGCAAGGTATAGTTCTGCTCCTACTAAGAGACATTGGAATGGGATCAAACACATATTTCGGTATCTAAAAGGGACTACCGATATGGGCTTATTTTATTGTAAAGATTGCAGTTCCGATCTGTTGGTTATGCTGATGTTGGGTACTTATCTGAACCGCATAAAGCTTGGTCTCAAACAGGCTATGTGTTCATATGTGGGGGTACTGTCATATCTTAGAGATCAACAAAGTAGTCTATCATAGCCACTTCATCGAATCACGCTGAGATTATAGCTATTCATGAAGCAAGCCGAGAGTGTGTGTGGTTGAGGTACATAATACATCTCATTCAAGAAAAATGTGGTTTAAAATGTGACAAAGTACCCACAACTTTATATGAAGATAATGCAGCATGCATAGCAGAACTGAAAGGTGGATTCATAAAAGGAGATAGAACGAAGCACATTTCGTCAAAGCTCTTCCATACACATGAGCTCCAAAAGAATGGTGATGTTGACGTACAACAGATTCGTTCAAGTGATAAAGTGACTGATTTATTCACCAAGTCTCTTCCAACTGCAACTTTCAAGAAGATGGTGCACAAAATTGGAATGCAAAGGTTGAAGGATGTTCTTATTAGGGGGAGCTAATACGCATTGTACTCTTTTTTCCTTATGAGGTTTTGTCCCACTGGGTTTTCCTTGTAAGGTTTTTAATGAGGCAGCTTATATGCTTATTGTTAGACATTCAAGGGGGAGTGTTATGATATATATCAATTATAGTGAATGTCTATCAAGATCTATTTGATACCTATCAGGATTTGATGTATTTATCTTTTAGTGTGAAACTAGGGGCAAATTCTCCTTATAAATAGAAGGGTTTCCTTCATTGTATATTATCCCTCAAGAGAAGAAATAACAATTACTCTCTCTATTCTCTCTACTCTTCTTCTTTATTCTTTCTTGTTTTATAATAATTATATAATTTTTTATTTTTTTCTATCAAATATCTATCATCCTAAAGTGACTTCTTTAATTTTTCTTCTTTGAAGTTGGTCTTTTAATGCTGCTTTATTTTTCTTTTAAATTGTTATCGTATTTTTTTTTATAGATATCACTTAATTGTTCTCGTAACGTTTCATCTTTTAATAGATTCAGTATGCAATAAGAGTTGTCTTGGTTTGGATTCTATTTATTTTAACAATAAACCTGGCTTATACTTTTTAATGAATTGATGTTGTTTTCTTTTTCTATAATCATTAGCAGGTTCCATATATATATATATATATGAAGGATTGGTGATATTAATTTAGGTATCGACGACTATATAATTGGTAACTTGTAGCTTTCAAGAATAGGATACGCTATGAGTTTACATATGATAGTTTATCATTGAACAAGAAGAATTAAATTATGATAAATAGGTGTTTCTTTGTCTTAATATATTTTTCTACTGGAAAGTGCCATGTTACTGAAGCTTAACTTAGCATGATTCAGATTATAGCACGATTTCTTCTATATATACACATATAAGGGCATAAGCTAATTTGTTGTAATAGAACTCATAGATTATTAATATGTGGATTGATATATAATTCATGATTAGTATTATGCAACGTTTATATTTATTATCATTATCTATTATTGCTTTTAATTTTAAAGGCTCAAGTACATCACATTTGAAGAATCTTAACGTTGTGCCAAGTCATATATTGCTACAAAGGGAGTTGCTTTAGAGGTTACAGGTTTATGATTAATGAGTTTTTTGTACTTAATTGAAAGTAGAAGAAAAAGGTGAGTTGTTCTTTTTTTATACTTATATAAAAGAATTATTAATATAGAGAATAATATGTAGATTTTTTGTTCTTATGAGCATGAGATCTTATTTTTTCACATATTTTATATTTATTTTCCATAGATTTTTTTTTTAAAATGAAAAGCGAAATTGAGATGATTTAGACATGTGAAAAAGAGATGCATGGATGTCTTAATATGGAGATATTAGAGATTGGTGATGGATAACTTTAGGAGAGGTAAAACTAGATCAAAAAGGTATTGGAGAGAGTTGATTAGACAATAAGTTACTATAAACAAAAATTCATAGTAATTAGTATTCCAATTTTGGATCAGGAATGAAAAAAAGACCCAAAGAAGGAAAATTCCGTGAAATTAGGAGGTTTAGGAGTTTTTATTTTTTTTACCATATCACATTAAGTAATTTCATGCACTTTGAGCTCTTTTTATTAGGGAAAAAAAACTATTTTTACTAAGTTGAATAATGTACAAACTCCAAACATTTAGGAATCCACTAATGTAAATTCAGTACGTATAATTAAATTAGAGTGAAAAACGGACTCAGCTTGCCTTTATTATCTTTAGTCTCTAATAGTGTTTCTACAAAAAAAAAAATAAAAAAAATTGATACACTGATATCTTCTGAAATTGGATTGTGAAAGTTGAATAAAAGGACATTAAAAATCTAGATCTAGCTATTTGATTCTTATTTTAGCAAATTACTTCAACTACTCTGACAAAATATTTTTGATCCCACAGATAGCTTACTCTCTTTGCCACTAGTGTTCAACATTATTTCTCAAACACGGGGGTTTATTGCTAAACGTAAAAAAGGTGCGATCATGTTGAAAGTCTCTTGTTTTTATTTCTCGTTTTTTCTATATGCTTGTGGAAATCTACTTGGAATTTCAGTTTTCATCACGAGTAAAAGATATAACTGAAAGATTTGGTAGTCGAGTAAATGATAAAAATGATCCCTTGTGTTTTAAGTTTTTAGATGTATGATTATAATTTTTTGGAAGAAGGAAGAGTAAGGTGTAAGCATAAAACGGATTATATAAACTTATTCAATCTTATATATAATCCTATGAATTACTCAGGAACGTTGAACTTAATGATTTTCATATACACATAATAACAATAATTCAATAAAGAATTACTTACCTGAATTCTCCATGGTTTTAGTGGAAGCACACTAAGAGCAGAACGTATTGTTTCTCTCTCTTAACCTTACTTTTCAGAATAAATTATGATGAATCTTATTCTTCTTTTGGCAGAAAGAGGACCCTTTTTATAATAGGGAATAGTCAGTTATGTTTTCTCATTCCATCAACGTGATTGGTGGATACAATCACTATCCTACTAGAAGTCGGTAATTGTGGATACAATCCTACTAGGAGTCAGTAATTATCCTACTGGGTAACTTTTCATATAGATTAAGGATTTAACTTATTCAATTATTAGTAAACCAACAAATAAATTAATTGTGTGGGCCATATAAATTTACATTCTCCCACTTGGCACACACAATGTTAATTTAGTGGTTTACTATGTACGTCAATTATGTGCACAATTAACGTTAAATTCAACATCATTTGTCATCATTAAATAAATCAACTAAAATGAGTCATGGCGGTTGTACGTCACTTTACTTGACATATTTCCTTCCATGTACTACAATATTAGTCTATTACCTAACATAACCTTTCAAATACATACTGGGTCCAACGATAATACTTAGAATACCTTATCTAAGTCAGAACCTGTCATCATTATTCACAATATTATGTATACAAAAGAAAACAGGTAACAACAGAAACATATATAATTTGAGCTCAAAGTATCAATTACATAAACATAATAAAGTCTTTACATAAAATCATTCATCGCTATCAATAAGACCCATCCTTTCAACATGTTCAATAAATGTTTTGGGCGGTAATCCTTTCATCAAAGGATCAGCAATCATAAGCTTGGTGCTAATATGTTCAATTGACACTTTAACTTTCTGGACTTCTTCGTTAACCGAAAAGTATTTCAATTCCATATGCTTAGCACCTTTCGAATACTTATCATTTTTTAGAGAAGAATAATGCAGTTGTATTATCACAATAAATTTTCAGCGGCTTGGTTATATTGTCGACTAGTCCAAGTCCTGAAATAAAGTTTTGCAGCCAATTAGCCTGGACTATGGCCTCAAAGCATGCCACAAACTCAGCTTCCATAGTGGATGCAGCTATAACAGACTGCTTCGCACTCTTCCAGGATATTGCTCCTCTACCTAATAGAAACAAATATCCAAATGTAGATTTTCTTGTATCCACACAACCAGCATAATCTGAATCTGAATATCCAATCACATCTAGATGATCAGATCTTTTATAAGTAAGCATATGATCTTTCGTTCCTTGTAAGTATCGTAATACTTTCTTTGCAGCCTTCCAGTGATCCATTCCAGGATTACTTTGATATCGACCCAGCATTCCAACAGCAAAACTGTTGTCTGGTCTTGTACATGTTTGGGTATATGTAAGACTCCCAACTATTGATGCATAAGGAATTTCTTTCATTTTCTTTCGTTTTAAGTCATTTTTTGGACATTGATTGAGACTAAACTTATCTCCTTTCTGAATGGGAACGGGACTTGATGAGCATTTTTTCATTCTAAATTTCTCTAACACTTTATTAATATAGGCTTTCTAAGGCAATCCCAACAGTCCTTGTGATCTATCTCGAAATATTTCTATTCCAATCACATAGGATGCCTCACCCATATCTTTCATTTCAAAGTTATTAGAGAGATATTTCTTGGTATTTGCAACAAACCAAGATCATTAGTAGCAAGCAAGTTGTCATCAACAAATAAGACTAACATAATAAACTTACTTCCACTGACTTTCATATATATACACCGATCAACAGTATTTTCTTTAAATCCAAAGGTGACAATCGTTTCATTAAACTTAAGATACCATTGTCGGGAAGCTGCTTAAGTCCGTATATTGACTTCATAAGTTTACACACCATGTGTTCCTTTTCTTTAAGGCATAATAGATAAATATGACCATAAACTTGACACCAAATTATAACTTTGACCTTAAACTTTGAAAGTGCACAAATAGGACCTTTAACTATTCAAAACCTGAACAAATATGACCTCCGATTTGCAACCCCTATGCATGAGTTTCACTCGCGCCTACGTGGAAAGGTAATCCAATCACATAGTGCCACGTCATTAAAAGGGTTGACTTGGAGGGAGGTTATATTTGTGCCATTTTGAATAGTTAAAGGTCATATTTGTGCAATGTCAAAGTTTTGTTTTTTGTGTTAAAACGCCGTCGTTTTTATTACTCCCTCCGTCCCAAATTATGTGTCATCATTTCCTTTTTAGTCCGTCCTAAAATAAGTGTCGCCTTTCCTTATTAGGCAACTTTGTAAAGACGCAATTACCCTTTTACCCTTATTGGTCCCACTTAATTAAAAAAAAGATATTGGCACATTTTTTGATAAAGGATAATTTGGTAAACTTTACCAAGTTTTTCCTTTTTTCTTAAACTCCGTGCCCGGTCAAATGGCGACACATAAAATGGAACGGAGGGAGTATTATTATTATTATTATTATTATTATTATTATTATTATTATTTATTTCTATAGCAGCAACACCTAACTTTTTTTTAATTAAAAAAAAAAAAGAACAGCCACTAGCAGGGATTAAACCCGTGCAGTAGGCTGAAGGAAGTGCCCAAGAAGAGCAAATAACACCACTGGGCTATCTAAGTGTCTTGTTTCATGTGGTTCAACATTAATATACATACATAAATATAGATTTTTTACCTTATATATACAATATAATTTTTTCACCGAGAGGGTTCAGGTGAACCCCATGGCAATCACATAGGTTCGCCCCTGCGTTAATTTAATAACATTTTAATAACATTAATTTAATATACTACTACTACCTTCCTTAATAATGTTTTATTAAACTATAATTTTTTTATTATTAATATAGTTTCATCTTTAATTTAATATTTAAATAAATTATATTTAGATATATTATATAACTTAAATTCGCCCTCTGCTTTATAATATATATACATACCCGCGCGATTTTTTCGTATGAGGTTGACCCACCTAATTAATAAATCTTCAATATTGCTCTTTTTCCGCAATGACAAAAGAAATTAGATGTCATTTTCATCTTTAAGCCAAAAATAATGAAAAAATAATAGTGAAAAGTCATTTAAAAGTCATATTTGTGCAGTTTTGAATAGTTAAAGGTCATATTTGTGCACTGTCAAGGTTTAAGGTCAAAATTATAACTTGATGTTAAGTTTAGGATCAGATTTATGTATTGTGCCCTTAGATTTTAAGCTGGACACGCCCAATTTTGCGTGTTGAACAAGCGTTTTGCCACGTAAGATCGAAGGTCATATTTATGCAATTTTGAATAGTTAAAGGTCATTTTTGTGCACTGTTAAAGTTTAAGGTCAAAGTTATAATTTGGTGTCAAGTTTAGGGTATATTTATGTATTATGCCTTCCTTTAATAGAAAACCCCTCAGGTTGATTCATATAAACTTCTTCCTCCAAATTTCCATTCAGAAAGGCTGTTTTCACATCCATTTAATGTAGCTCTAAGTCATAATGAGCTACCAAAGCCATTATAATTCATAGATAATCTTTTCTAGAGACAGGTGAAAACGTCTTTTTATAGTCAATGCCATCATTTTAAGTGAAACCTTTGGCAACAAGTCAGACCTTGTGACGTTCGATGTTGTTAGTTGAGTCGCGTTTGGTTTTAAAGACCCATTTACACCAAACTCTTTTGAAACCTTCGGGTAATTCAACAAGATCCTAAACTTCATTCTGTTCCATAGATTTCAACTCATCTTTCATTGCCTTTATCCATTTATCAGAATTATTGTTTTTAATGGCTTGTGAAAATAAAACTGGATCATCATCAATTCCCAAGTCAGTTCAGACTCTTGTAGATATACCAAATAATCATCAGAAATAGCAGCTCTCCTTTGTCTTTGAGATCTTCTTGATGCTACTTCTTATGGTTCATCTACTACAGGTTCATCAATTATGGCTTCATTAGTAAGAATATTAATTTGTTGTTCTTGTTGATTACTTTGTTGTACAACAGCTTCAGGAACAACAAATTTAAAAGAAGTACAGGGTAGAGGAATTTGCCCTCTAACTTCTTTAATTTCCATATTACGTGGTTCTTCACTCCCCACTAACTTCGCCATTCTCAATGAATCTAGCGTTTCCAGTTTCAACTATTCTCGTACTATGATTAGGACAGTAAAATCCTTACTCCTTTGATTTTTCTAGATAACCAATGAAGAAACCACTAATTTTTATTGAATCCGGTTTCTTTTCTTGTGGATTATATACTCTAACTTTTGTCGGGCAACCCCAAACATGCAGGTGCCTCAAACTAGGTTTCCTACCAGTCCACAATTCAAAAAGTGTCTTTGGAACTGCTTTAATAGAATCCTGTTTAGTAAGTAAACGGCAGTGCTTAAAGCATACATTCATAACGAAGGAGGTAAAGATGAATTACTTAACATACTCCTAGCCATATCCATTAATGTACGATTACGCCTTTCTACCACACCATTTTGTTGTGGTGTGCCAGGCATTGTGTATTGAGCACATATTCCATTCTTTTCGAGGAATTTAGCAAATGGACGTGGGTGTTGTCCACTTTCATCATATCTTCCATAATATTCACCACTTCTATCAGACCTAATTATTTTCACCTTTCTATCTAGCTGTCTTTCAACCTTAGTAATAAATACCTCTAAGGCATGAATCGCTTGAGATTTTTCATGCAACAAATAGATATATCCATAACATGAAAAGTCATCAATAAAAGTGATAAAATATTTATCTTTATTGAAAGATGTGATATCAAAAGGACCACATATATCAGTGTGTATAATTTTAAGAAGTTGTGTGCTTCTTGTGGATCCTTTCTTTGTGTGTTTTGTTTGTTTTCCTTTAATACAATCAACACAAATCTTGAGGTCAGTAAAATCTAAATCTGGAAGAATTTCATTCTTAACTAATCTTTTCAGTCTTTCTTTAGATATGTGACCTAAACGTTTATGCCACAAGTAAGCGGATTATTCATTCCCCAAACTTCGTCTGGTTCCAAAATGACAGAGTTAAGAGTGTTTCGGCAAACAGATTATCAAGATTCAATTTGTATAAATTATCACAAAGAATACTAGTACCAATAAGATTATTATTCTTAAACAAACTAAAACATCCATTTTCAAAATTAAAAGAATATCCAGTCTTATCCAACTTAGACAATGCAACTAAATTTCTTGAAAGAGAAGGAACATAATAAGTTTTAACTAATTCTAAGTGACATCCAGTATCGAGAATCAGACGATAAGTCCTGACAGCTTCAACTGGAGCCTTCACTCTATTCCCCATGTAAACAAATCTTTCATTCTTGTTTATGGTTTAGATTGTAAGGAATCCTACATAGTATTAGAAACATAAACAGTACAACCAGAATCAATTCACCAAGTATTATAAGGAACTTCAGTTAAATTTGATTCGAGACATGTAAAAGCACAAGGTTTACCTTTCTTCTCAAACCATGCCTTACGTTTCAGGCAATCTTTCTGAAAGTGTCCAGATTTTCCACAGAAATGACACCTTCCATTCTTGTTCCCTTTCTTATGTACTTGAGATGAGGACTGATTAACATTAAGTTGCTTCTGTTGTCCCTTACCGTGCTTCTGTCCTTTATTTTTATCTCTTTGATGATTTACATAATTAATAGAGTGGGTTCCTTGATTCTTCAGTGTAACACCCCGGAAAATTTTTCGTTGAAATTTTGTGCGTAAACGTGTTGGGTTCTATCTTCTAGAATAAATTATAAATTTTTCGTGTGGAATGTCTTAGAATATGACCCACCATTACATATAGTATCGAATAAGCTTTCCAACAATATGTGGATCATCCAAAACAGACACCCGAGCGACGAGTTATGAATATTCCGATCGAACCGTGAATAGTAGTGAACAGTAAAACGTGTAGGAAAAAGTACTGAGGCCTGGCGTATTTTTACTCCAACTTTAAATGATCATAACTCCTTGTACATACTGATCTAGGTAATCTACTATATATAAACGGAAAGCTCTGCGAGTCCTCTTTCCAATTAAATTGGTTTCATCCAATTTGTCTATCGGAGCAAAA